>NW_026925489.1:5000-172500 GCF_032062105.1 Saccostrea cuccullata | reverse complement strand
GAACAAATATTTAAAAATCTTCTTCTCAAGAGCTACTGGGCCAGGAAAGCTGAAACTTTTGTGGAAGCATCCTGGGGTAGTGTAGATATTAAATTGTTAAAATCTTGACCCCCTGGGGTAGGGCGGGGCCACAATAGGAAATCCAAGTTTTACATAGAAATATATAGGAAAAAACTTTAAAAATCTTTTTCTCAAGAACCACTGGGCCAGAAAAGCTCATTTAACTTATGTGGAAGCATCCTGGGGTAGTGTAGATTCTAAATCGTACAAATCATGACCCCCGGGGGGTTGGGCGGGGCCACAATGGGGAATCAAAGTTTTACATAGAAATATATAGGAAAAATCTTCTTCTTAATAACCACTGGGCCAGAAAAGCTGAAGCTTATGTGGAAGCATCCTGGGGTAGTGTAGATTCTAAATTGTTCAAATCATGACCCGGGGGGGGGGGGGGGGGGGGGTGTTAGGGCGGGGCCACAATGGAGAATAAAAGTTTTACATTATACAGTTATTGACTGGGTATGAGGGCAACATATGATTTGTTGGACCTGAAGGTGAAAATGTTGCCCGAGGCCGCAGGCCAAGGGCAACATTTTCACCTTCAGGTGCAACAAATCATATGTTGCAAATTTAACTGTTTTGTTATACCTTTCACTGCTTACTTAAGATTGATCAATTTAATCAATACACGCTATAGTATCAATTATTTTTTCATTTATTTGAAATTATGGCTTCTTCCGTAAATATAAAACATCAAGCTGAGAAAGAACAAAATCAATTACATATCTATTGTATCACAAAAATTTTATTTCACAAAACATACTCTTCCCTTCTTCCTTACCTTGCTTTTAGCAACAACTCTTGTAGCTCTTTACTTCGGCTATTTTCGCGCCGCCGATATTGAACGATGATTACTTCCTTGTGACGTAACAGAC
Source organism: Saccostrea cuccullata (assembly GCF_032062105.1). Lineage (NCBI taxonomy): Eukaryota > Metazoa > Mollusca > Bivalvia > Ostreida > Ostreidae > Saccostrea > Saccostrea cuccullata. The sequence goes on along the minus strand of NW_026925489.1, from coordinate 171,568 downwards.
GAGTGACGTTGCGGTCTAACAATTCTTATGTAAGACCGGTCAATAGTGAAATTGTTAGACCGATGTAATAAACAGTTCTTTTGTTCGACTTTTTATAAGTAATAAATATATAGACTGATATTTATAAGGGTATAACAAAGAAATATATTGGACAATCTTTGAAAAGCTGAAACTTATGTGGAAGCATCCTGGGGTAGTGTAGATTCTAAATTGTACAAATCATGACCCCCGGGGGTTAGGGCGGGGCTACAATGGGGAATCAAAGTTTTACATAGAAATATATTGGAAAATCTTTGAAAAGCTGAAACTTATGTGGAAGCATCCTGGGGTAGTGTAGATTTCAAATTGTCTAAATTATGATCAGTGGGGTAGGGTGGGGTCACAATATCTATTACAAGGGGGAAATCTGGTAAAGAACAGAATGGACAAAGCTTCTCAGGTGAGCGATGTGGCCCATGGGCCTCTTGTTTCAATTTCAAGGGGGAAAATTGGTAAAGAACAGAATGGACAAAGCTTCTCAGGTGAGCGATGTGGCCCATGGGCCTCTTGTTTCAATTTCAAAATGCTTCAAGAGAGTTCATTTTGTTTTATTATTTTACCTGGTATTTGATTAAAAGTAAAGTTTTATTATGTGTGCAATAAATGTTTTATCCCCTCACCCCCTTTAAAACTTATAGATAAATTCAAATAGTCTTTGAGCTTGACATCATTTTAAACTTTCTGCACAAATTTATTAATGATAATTAATCTGCAATATATCCCAATATATTGCAATATTCAACATGAAATATTGCAATATATCGCAATATGGTTTTCACTCGCAATACCCAACTCTATTTCTTTTAAAATAGACTTTCATATCAATTGATTTAAAAAAAATTATTTTTCTCTGAAGTGTAAGTATTGAGTATCTATAACTTTTTTTAAAGGTCAAAAGAGACAAGCTTATCTGACTGAGATTCAGCGATTGAAGGAGTCAGGTTGTTTAGACCCCCCAGGATCTGGGCCCCGGGGATCTCTGACCATTAGTGATATAAGGCTGCCACTAAAGAAAGAGTTTGTTACCAAGATAGGAACTGGATCAGGTAAATAAAAAATCTCAGTCAGCTGTCATGTATTGGGATGTAAATGCTGGTTGATCATGTAAATCATCAAATGGTATAAAGCCCAAAGAGCTCCATGATACATGTAGATTTGATCATGTACCAACCCATAATTACATCTGGATAAATGTTCAAAAATGATACATTATTACTTTTATTTGTATTCTTGGCTAGATATAACAAATTGTTTTAAATCCTTGAAATGTTTTATTTTCTGATATTAATTGAATAAGTTGAACTGGTAGATCATTTTTGAGACCATCGTGAAATTATGTTGATCATTAATGACTAAAAAATGAATATAAAGCTTCGCTGTTTATAAAGCGTAAACTGCCCCAACCCCGGTTATACAGTATAATTTGGGTTGCTATTTAATTCATTCCTTAAATAACATTCAGTAGATTCATGTATCCCTTATGAATGTTTGAATGCCTGAAGTCTCTGTTTGTAGATAACACAGTTCACTACTTCCTGTTGTTGATCCGGAACCACGCCCAAGTAATCGTGACCCAGATGTTATCGACCCACGACCCCATGATGAGAGGCAGCCTGGACTTCCCCAACCTGATCAAAATCCATGGCATCTGTGGCAACTTCAAACTCAACCTGGAAATATACAGCATGGTAAGTAGAACATTTCACATGATTTCCAGGGCAAATAGTCCTACCATTAAAAGCCCCCCAAAATAATAATCTTAGTTCTTTAAACTTTATTTCAGTCAATATCCAGAGAAGCTATAAAGGACAAGAAAAGAAAAACTCCCAAGAAAGCCCCTAAAGGGCACCTGGCACCAGGTATTGAGAAATTAACAGAGTGCTCAATTCAGATATTCCTATTCAAGATTGAGCAAACTCAATGTTGGTAGCAAAAAGAAATTTTCCATATTAAAAATGTACATTTTTAGCTCACCTCAACGAAGTTGGGGGAGCTTATGTAATACCCTCGGCGTCGGCGTCGGTGTCGGTGTCGGCGTTGGCGTCCCAGGTTAAGTTTTTTGGAGCAGTTTTCTTTTTAACTACTTCTATGTCCTATATGGATTAGACATGCATGGAGGATGGTTCTAGTGTGTTTCATTGCACCATTCAAAGTTTCAGATGCTGCAATTTCAGCAAAGGAATGACCAGGTTAATGTTTTTGGAGCAGGTTAACATTTTTGGTGCAGTTTTTGGTGTAGGTTTCATTTCCAAGTAACTATAAGCCCTATGTTGACCAAACTTGCATGGATGATACATCTAAGGATGCATACTATCGGGCTTGCTTCGGATGCTGAATCTGACCTACATTTTCCGGTTGAGTGAACAGGTTAAAGTTTTTGGTGCAGGTTTCATTTCCAAGTAACTATAAGACCTATGTTGACCAAACTTACATGGATGATACATCTAAGGATGCATACTATTGGGCTTGCTTCGGATGCTGAATCTGACCTACATTTTCCAGTTGAGTGAACAGGTTAAAGTTTTTGGTGCAGGTTTCATTTCCAAGTAACTATAAGACCTATGTTGACCAAACTTGCATGGATGACACATCTAAGGATGCATACTATTGGACTTGCTTCGGATGCTGAATCTGACCTACTTTTCCGGTTGAGTGAACAGGTTAAAGTTTTTGGTGCAGGTTTCATCTCCAAGTAACTATAAGACCTATGTTGACCAAACTTGCATGGATGATACATCTAAGGATGCATACTATCGGGCTTGCTTCGGATGCTGAATCTGACCTACATTTTCCAGTTGAGTGAACAGGTTAAAGTTTTTGGTGCATGTTTCATTTCCAAGTAACTATAAGCCCTATATTGACCAAACTTGCATGGATGATACATCTAAGGATGCATACTACCAGGCTTGCTTCAGATGCTGAATCTGACCTACATTTTCCGGTTTAGTGAATAGGTTAAAGTTAATGCATGATTCATTTCCAAGTATCTATGATTCTTTAATGACCAAACTTGCATGGATAATGCATATAAGGATGCATACTACCAGGCTTGCTTCAGATGCTGAATCTGACCTACTTTTTGTGGATGAGTAAAAATGTTAGTTTTTGATGCATGTTTCATTTCCAATTAACTATGAGCCCTATAATGAGCAAACTTGCATGGACTATAAATCTTAGGATGCAAACTAATGGACTTGCTTCGGATGCTGAATTCGATATGCATTTTTCAGATAATAGACCAGGTAAAAGTTATGGGTGCAAGTCTAATACCAAAAAACTATAAGGCTTACATAACATTGTATAAACCAAACTTGCACAAACGTTGCATCAAGAGATGAAAACTCTCAAATTTGCTTCAGATTCTGGATTTTGATTACATTTTCATGAAGAAGAACTAGTTTAAATTTTTTATGTAGGTCTATTCAAAGTATCAGATCAAAATTGCTTAAATATTTTCATTTTTGGAATGTACACTTTTTGTTGGTTAATTGTGTGACTTTGCCTTACTTAAAGACAACATTCGTTGAGGTGAGCTCTGTAATCTCTGATTACCTATGTTTAGAATCTGTTGCTGATTGTGTAGACTATTATTTAGCTCCCAGTCCTGGTGGCCCCACGGCAGTGAGGACCACTAGTTTTACCCTGATCACCACCCTCCCCATCACAATGAGGGCTCTAGACAAGACCTGCTTTACTCTCGAAAGGGTAGGCTTTCATCCAAGTTTTATCTCACAGTCATTCTGTAGTAAAGTTTAAACAAGTTTACATGTATGCACAGTCACACAGTACAGACAATTTTGTAATCCTAAGACTATATCTATAAAGGTATCCCTTCTTTTTAGATTCCCTATTTGTCTCCACTTCATGGCACAATCTACATGAGATTGAAATGTTTAATGGAACAAAATGTAGAGGAAAGAGGATTCTTGGTGAGTTAATTTATTCTTTTTTTTCTGGAATTTATTGTATTTCCAACAAAAGCTGTGTATTTTTGTATGCTGTACAATTGACAAGTGTTCCCTGATTTTTGTTTTATAATTTCATGTAGACAATGTTTGAGGACGTCAGTGGCTTCGGAGCCTGGCACAGAAGATGGAGTGCACTTCAGGGGAACAAACTCTGTTTCTGGAAGTACCCTGATGAGGAGAACAGGAAGGTTAGTCTGTGTCACATTAATGTTTGTCTGATGGTCTGTGTCACATTAATGTTTGTCTAATCGTTTGTGTCAATGAATGCTTCACAAGTTCACAGGGCTTATCACTTTTGTCTGTCTGTGTCAATGAAGCAGGGATCAATTTATACATTTGCCATATTTTAGTCATTGTTGAGTCCTGCTTATTGAAAAAGATCTAATCTGACTTTATCTTGGATAAAAATGCTTAGGTTGTGGTATATATTTTTATAGAGGAGCTTTTTAAATAAACTAAATGTATTAATCCTCTCTTTTGTAAAGGGTTACTAAACTACATGTCTACACTTATAAGTAAGGTTCTCCCTTTTCTTTTGTTTTGAAGGAGCCAATGGGAATAATTGATTTGAAGAGGTGCATCACGGAGAAGGTGGGCCTAATTCCCAGAGACATCTGTGCTCGCCCCAACACATTTGAACTAGTCACGGTCCGTCAACCCAGGAGGGGGGAAGAAGACACTCTGATAAGCAAGACATACAACACCATGACAACCATTAGGTGAGAACTGGGAAGTGTCTGAGGTCATATGTAGCTGGAATACTGAATTCTGTCTGGATGTTTTCACAAATTTCAGTGGTTGTAATATGAATGAGATTTTGTTATCAGAATTTGAATCAAATAATTTCTTTTCTTAACTTTGATAAAGAAGTAAATTCTCAAAATATCATTTTTAAACCCCCTGCAATTAAAAATAATGCATTTGAAATAATTTACCAGGACAAAATGATGTGACAAGATCATGTTCCATTGCTATAAATCCGAAGCATGGCATTCATGTCTTATGAACATATTATAACTTTTGCCCAATTTCCAGTGTGGTATACAAAGTTATCATTTTAGATAAGATGCACTTATTTCATTGTTACTATTGGTTACAGGCACATGGTCTCTGCTGACACTAAAGAGGAGAGAATAAACTGGTGCAACAAAATCAACAGGGCACTAGCTAACATCAGGACGTGGCATTCGGACGCACTGAGACCGGTCAGAATGGCCAACAAGACCGAGTGACCAAAACATCACCGACAGCCAGCTCTTTGATGCATTAACATTTACTGAGTGCAATAGAAAAAACACAGATCCAGTTTTTGCTCTTAGCATAAAACTTGGATTTCTTAGTGATTTTGAATGAGTGTCAAGTATTTATTAGCTGACATTTTAATAGATATTAAACACATGCATTTACAATATTTACTGTGCACTGCATGTATTGTATCCCAGTGTAAGGAATATGGGTATTTATCTGTGTGTAGGTGTAGAAACTATAAACAATCATTCTCAGCCTCTGTTGAAACACATCTCTATCAATTATTCTCACTTTTACATAAAAAAAGGAAAATGTCCCAGATGTGGGAACACAGCCTACATTGTATGACCCTGAGGTACTCGGGAGCTTCTCACTATTATATATAAAAGGAAATGGAATGTCCCAGATGTGGGGACTCATCCTACATTGTATGACCTCACAGCTTTCATAAGCTTTCCTTCCTGCATTGTGTTGATCACAATCTTTTTCTTCTCTCTGTCTTTCAGTTTTCTAAAGCTTCGTCAGTAAACTTGTGCTGATGTACATGTTTAAGTTAACCTTGTAATGGAATTAGTTGGGTGGAATTTACAGGTGTAAATTATCAATATATTACATTAATGTGTCATTTCAAACATTTTGTAATCCCATCCTATATTTACCCTTTGTACTTATTAGTTCCGAGAAGGTGATAATCACATTCTAAAATCATTATTGTACCCTGCCAACTTGTTTATTTGCTGTGCTCTAAGTTATTGTCATACCCCAAATAAAAGCATTTTGTGATCATGTAGATACAGATTTTACTCACATTCATTTACAGATACATGTATGTAATCTCAATCATATTTCTTTTTAAAATTTGTATTCAATTTGTCTAACATGTAAATCATTGCAAACATTTTGGGATTAAAATTTAGTCCACATCCATTTTGTTCTGTGAGATTTAATTTGTAAAAATAAACAAAGCTGGTGAGGTAGGTACTTGCACATTAGCTTCATTGTGTCTGTTTATCTGACTAGGATGCTGAACCAGTATCATTTTGACAGCTTGTTAAAAAATCTGTAATTCGGCCTTTTTGGGTCCTGTAAATAATAATTTTGATGTTAAATCAAATATTGGGCCTGGGGTTTGTTTTGAGTCCAGAAAACTTGTACGTAAGGAGGGGTTTTTTTATCATGGACTTTTTAGCTTATCTAAGTCAAAGGCTGTAGCAAGCATTTCTGATTAAAGTACCTGTGCAAAAATTTCACATTTTTAAGGGAAATTAATTAAATGTAGTAAAAATGCGGGTCTCATCTCATTTATTGTCTCCCGCTTTTGCGAAAGGGAAGGAACTAGGTCACGAGGTAAAAAATCATGGCATATTTAGAAATATCCTGTCACAGGTAATGCATATGAAAGGCATATCTCTTATGGCCAATTCAAAGTTATGTTTAAATTTTTTAAAAGTGGGACAAACATCAAGGTCACCAGGTCAAAAATAGTATATTTTGAAATGTCTTGTCACAGGCAAAGCACAAGAGGATTCAAATATGATTTATGAAGGCCCTAATCCTAAATTTATTTAAAAGTGGCTCAAAGCCTTAAAAAAAAAAAAAAAAATTGGTCTTGTGACGATAAATATACATTTAAAGTATGGGAGCTGTACCATCAATGTTTCAAAAGTTATGGCCAAGGTTTAAGGGTCAAATTCCAAAGTCAAGAGGTCAAATATGTTCTTCCAAATAACATATTGAAATACACGTGAAATACAAAAGCCATAGCTCGAACCAATCAAATGTGCTGGGCAATGTAAGGTAATTTTTTGTAGACAAACAGCTAGACAGACAGTCAGACGTACAGGGTAAAAACTATATACCCCCCGAATCTTCACAGATATGTAATATTTGGGTTTTTTAAAAAAAGCAAGAGAACAAGACCCCCCCCCACCCCCCATGTGACTTGCCTGCCCAGTTTACAGAGAATATATATTTTTTTAGTTTTTTCTCTATATTTTGACTAATTTCCAGCCATTTAACTACATGTGGTTTTCAATAAAATATACAGAGAAAAAAATAAATTTTGGCACACATCTTTAGATAGAGAATCAAATTTTAATTTTTCCGTAGACCTTAATTCACTTTAGGTCTATGATTTTGTTCGAAAAACTTTTACGGAGTTTTGGACGGTATGTAATGGTTTTTTTAATTTTTCCATAGACCTAAATTCACTTTAGGTCTATGATTTTGTTCGAGTGATATTCCTTTCCTGTTACATCTGGTATATATAATGTGTGCCATATATGGCGTATGTGCAAAATTAAGTAGAAATATAGTTAATACATTTAAATTAAAGCTTTTCATAAAATTCGGAGCACGGAAAACACCTCGTTTCATCTAATAATACGATTTTATCTTCTCTGTAATGTTTTATTTAAATCTTTTTTTTTCTTCCGAGTCATTTTCCAAATTAAATTGTGATATCTTTATAACGCAATTGACTTAGATTTTGTAATTTACGGAAAAGTTCTATCTTTATATAAGTAATGATACAAATAATAAGTTCTTATAATTTTAGTCTAATAATTTTCATTGTACATACGCCATATATGGCTTTAAATAACTACATATATATATATAGTTGTGTGCCAAAAGTGAAGATAATTTTCTTTTTTCTCTATATATTTCATTGAAAACAACATTTTTTAAAATCATTGACAAATGGTCAATTTTTGTCCAATTTCATTATTTATTTCAGTGCTTAAAACAGAAAATGTGTAGTTATCTTTCGTTAAAAGATCATTACATATTTAGTTTTTACTAAAAAGATAGTTCATCACTTAAAATCAGTTCTAAAATTCAAGATCAATGTTGACTATATAATTCATTGTGAGTATGTGACTTAAAAATTCATGTCACCTTTAAATTTCAATATTTTTAAAATACCAATACTGATCAGATGAAAACTATTGTTTTTCGCAACTACAACATTTTTTTGGGATTATCAAGAAATTCGGGATAAAATTTGTCAAGAAATGTTGTCATACCAGATATTTTAAAAACTGTTGTTTTCAATGAAATATATAGAGAAAAAATAAAATAATCTTCACTTTTGGCACACGACTGTATATATCAGAAGTCCATGAATTCACAGTGGTCGGTATAGTTGTATAGTAAAAATAATTAAAAAGAAAACACGAAGTATCTTCTTCTTCTTCCAATATAGTAATGTAAAATATGTAAAAGTATATATATATAATACCCATTAAGCCCAAGTGATGGCAAATTAAAGCTCCAAAGTTCTTTTCACTTTTCATTTTCTAATTTTCTACACTTCAGAGTTTAAACAAAACCTTTCCTTACTCTTGCCCCGGCCCCTGGATTACCACCCCCTTTTGTTCCATTTAAATTCGGGTTCGATATTCACAATTCTCCATCCGAACTTCCTCGAAATATGCCAGGGAAGGATATGGCACGTGCGTCTTGTGGTCGTGATTTTCACTGCTGTCCCGACATTAACACAGCAGTAGAGACTGCATGTAAATCAGGGTAGGCGTATAACTCAAGGCTTCTTACAGTCCATCACTGCAAAAAAATTCAATTCATTGTATTTCTTGGAAAGATGGATGGGTTGAATGCCCATACTTATGTTATGATACTGACCATAGCTTGGTAAATGTAAAATGTTGTGTGAAAGAGAAGTTATATACGTAGAGTTTTCCCAGAAAGAATCCCCCCAAAACAATGAAAATGTTTAATACAACATACTTGACCATGATTTTATTTCGTTTTTTTTCAGGTTTGATTTTGTTTGCTTGCCCATCGTGAATCCAAGATACAAACGTGAATTTATTCATGGACCAGCTAAGAATCGCCCTGGTCCACTTACTAGATCTGATCTCGCTTTATCTGGCCAAGGTTTGAAAATGTAGTTTGTTTAGACTTATTATAATGATCTCTCTGTAAAAATATAACTGCTTTTCAAACCCATATTTACCAGCCCCCTCAATGTTCAGGTTCTTTTCGAAATATTAAGGAGGATGAGATAGACAGAGATGTGCATGCTCTTCAAAAGAATTTCCAGAGCTGTGTCTGAAGCATTAGCTCCAACAGAGAACAACTCTGGAAATTCAGAAAATAGAGGGAGAGGCTGAGTTACAGGCATCTCAGATACTCTCTGTCAGGAGGGTGTCTCAGGGGATCAAGCCCTCCTGTGCAGAAATAGTCTAAATGTGGTGTAGGACAGAGACCGAGGATAGTTTCTCGGGTTTTAGAGTACTGATACAGTGACCCTAGTTACCCTAGGGAATCAGGAGGGCAGGTCTGTTGTCCGACAGGGTAGGTTACATTTAATTCCCGCAGGTGCGGATGGGCATGGATCACGCTATATTAGGCCTAGAAAAAAATATGTTCTCTGCTTTCCCGACCGACCCTAATTTATAGTGCCGACCCTAAATATTTTTTTAATGCTTTTGTCCCATGATGTGCCAGGTTTCAACCAGGGAATTATAGCCTCCAACTTTGCAAGCTTTTCAAGATAGAAAGAAGTTTGGGTCACCTTTATAAGTTAAGTCACAGTAATGCTTGAAAACACCATTTCTTTTGTCATTAATGTTACTTCTATACACGTTTCGATTAAAGAAGCAAAAAAATTTTTTTCAAAAAAAAAAAAATTGCCCACCTACCTACCCTATATTTTTTCAGCCTGAAAGCGGAAACAAACATATTTTTTTTCTAGGCCTTAGGTCTAGGGAATGTCGGAAGTGCATCTGGCATGCCTACCATTCAAGTTGACCAACTGCAGGTTGAGTCGGAGAGTCCCGACCAACTGTGCGGAGCTGACTCCTGATGGGCCTACGGCACATCGGGGAGATCTATCAACAGGTGGCCGCAGCTAGGGAAGAAGACATCACCCTTCTTGCGGGATGAATTCGGCGAGATCTATCAACAGGTGGCCGCAGTAGGGGAAGGGGACATCACCCTTCTTGCGGGATGAGTTGATACGTAATGGGCCTACGGCACATCGAGGATATCTATCAACATGTGGCCGCAGTTGGGGAAGGGGGCATCACCATTCTTGTGGGATGAGTTGATATGTGATGGACCCTCGGCAAATCGGGGAGATCTATCAACAGGTGGCCGCAGTAGGGGAAGGGGACATCAACCTTCTTGCGGGATGAGTTGATACGTAATGGGCCTACGGCACATCGAGGATATCTATCAACATGTGGCCGCAGTTGGGGAAGGGGACATCACCCTTCTTGTGGGATGAGTTGATATGTGATGGACCCTCGGCAAATTGGGGAGATCTATCAACAGGTGGCCGCAGTTGGGGAAGGGGACATCACCCTTCTTGCGGGATGAGTTGATACGTGATGGGCCTACGGCACATCGAGGATATCTATCAACATGTGGCCGCAGTTGGGGAAGGGGGCATCACCCTTCTTGCGGGATGAGTTGATACGTGATGGACCCTCGGCAAATCGGGAAGATCTATCAACAGGTGGCCGCAGTAGGGAAAGGGGACATCACCCTTCTTGCGGGATGAGTTGATACGTGATGGGCCTACGGCACATCGAGGATATCTATCAACATGTGGCCGCCGTTGGGGAAGTGGACGTCACCCTTCTTGCGGGATGAGTCTATCAAAACTTAAGGGTATTCTTTGGACCCCAGTTGCGGGGATTTATGTAGTCAAGTTATTTATGTTCGGGGAGTCCCAGGTCCTGGAGGGATTAATCACTTACCTGCTTATTGGCCACACAGTTTATGCTTTAGAAGATGTTGCAGATCTTATCTGTTCTAGGACAGAGCATTCATGATGGAGTCGATGATGTGGTGTCAACGCTCGCGATCGACACTATTTCTGTCCTGGATGTTTGTCTCTATCCTGTGTGTATGCCGAGTGGATGTCATCGTTGGACTACATGGTAGAAGACAGGGGTCCGAAAACAACGAGGGACAATTTGGTGGACGAAGACGACTGCCTAAATTACAATACAATAAAGTAAAATAATGTAAATATAACATATGAATTTGAATTCTGAAAATCATTGAGGTACATCTTTACATGAACTACGACTTGAAAATACATGTAACTGCAAAAATAAGGTGTCGCCAAAATAAAGTGATCTAAAATACCATGCAGGCTTACTTTGGTGCAGGTCCTTTACCAAGAAACTAGTAAGGACCATGTAAACAAAACTTGATTTGAATTTTCTGGATTAGTTTTTGGATAAGTCTAATTTTAAAGGTCAAGTATAATATTTATGTGAAAATACATAATTATTCATTATTGTCAGCCTCTGGAGCAATATGAATGACATTCTGAGGTCTATTTATTTTTTTGTCACCAATTTCATCACTAATAATCGTTTAAACTTACTTGTGTGACAAGTGGATCATTTATTGTAAATCGCTTATCTCCCTTGTTGCATGACGTCATCAGAGACATAGGAAGTGCATGCCATATTGCCGTGTTTGGAACATTATTGTTTGCGAGATGTTGCCATGTGGGCTTTTAACTGTACCAATAAATCGGAACAAGACAGGAGTATATATTTAAATTCTTACGCACCTGAATTGAGGGAAATATGGACATTTAATTTAAAAAGAGATGGTTTTGAGCCCAATAAACACGAAACACTATAAATATTCATAAGCGACATTTTACATAGACCAGTTTAGGCTACATTTTAATTAATTATAAAATTATCTCACGAATATCTTGGTTTTATTTCAAATTTAAATTGCATTTTTCAATTTGTCAGTTTAGGTATTTATAGCCGCAATACTGTTTTGAGGGAAAGTTTTTTTTTATTCTTTTAAAATTGTTACAGTACTCAACAAGATCACAAGTACCTGACGATTGGTTCCTGTGCTTTGCCCCTTCCCCCCTACTGAAAATAAAACTAAGCAAAATATACATGAATTCCTTGTCCGTTGTACCAATACTTCGATATTTTATATTTTCCGCTTTTGTCAAGTTTTAGAGATTGGCCCTTTACATTAGAGCATGCAATCGGTATATATACATGACTGAACATTACGCGGCGCCAAGTCAAAAGTACATGTATTTCTGCGGAAACCTCTAACATGCTGGAGTAAAAAAAAACACTAGCAATTTTCATATACTGTGAAGGAACAATCTCAAAAACTTGACTGACAAAACACGGAAGGTGTGGTATAATAGACAAGGAATTGATTATCTGCCAAGTTATCGTGTCTAAAAAAAATCTCAGTTGGGATGGGGTATGTCCGGGAAATCCCCCCTCTAAATCCGCGCATGATATCTGTCTCAGAAAATACTTACTCAAGAATGCGTTCATTCACTTCCAGTTGTCCCTTTTCTAGAAAAATTTTATATTAAAATTGTTATCATTACATATTTATTCAAGCAATAAAACCTCAGTGTTCATGCACGCCAGTGATTGTTCATCAATTTTCTGCCCGCAGTTTTGTTTTCCTCCAGCACTTATTTTCTCTTGTGCTGGCGTCTTGACATAGTTACCACAAGAGCATATGAAATCAGAATATACATTCTTAAAATATTTTTGTTTCTTTTTTCTAAACTAAATTAGGGTGAAATAATTCATATTAAAATATTTTTAGAATGAAAGCGCTATGTGACAAAGATTTTCAGGCCTGTATGAAGCAATTAATATCCGTTGAGGCAGACAACAAAGAAATGTTACTTCGGGAGGGAGGGGGGGCAAATAAAAATTACTTGTTACGCATAAATTAAAAAGGTTCGAGACAAATGTTTAGTTACCACAGGTGCTTAGGGACGGGGAAAATTCATACCCTCTGATACTAAAACAGAACGCTCTGTTTTAGCATCAGAGGGTATGAATTTATAAAAGGCTTAAACTAGCCTTCTTTCCCCTTAAATTTGGGATTTTTCAGTTGTAATACTATTGAATATATCATAGAAAAATATTATTTTAAAGTATAAAAAAACCCACTGGGGTACGGAACAACCGAGGGGGGGGGGGGGTAGTTCCAAGCACCTGTGATAGCTACATCTTCGGATTCCCATGCACTCATGATATATATATCCGACAATGACGCAATTTAATTCTGTTGTTCCGTTCATTGTTCATTATAGTATACTTAACATAAAAAAAATCGCTGTGTACCCGGTTCAAACGGCTATGCAATGTAAAAAAAAAAAGAATTCTATACTTTTTCACTATGTAAAAGTCCTGGTCCTATATGATGAATAAGAAACAACACATAAAATCAATTTTCCGCAGTTAAATATTTTTGCGGAAATACTGAGCACACTCAGTAAAAGGCATTAAATACAAATTACCGGTACATGTATGTACATTCGTTAGCTTCTGCGATGATCCCTTGTCAGTTGTGTTATTTATCAAAATTTCCACTTTCACCCTTACCGGCTTCGGACGAAACAGAATCGGTCGAAGAAGAATAATCAATTTGCGTACTTTCTTGACTCAGATATACAGATCTACGCATAACTCTGATATATAGACATTTCTGTTCCCCAAAATTTGCCATAATTTTAGATAATCGAGAGCACTTTTTACTATACTTATGTAACTAGATTTTGTCGAGTGTCTCTAATGACGTCACAAAAAGGGGAAGTAACTCTATTGATGAACGTTATTTTTAGTGATATTTGAACAGGTAAATAAAGAAAACAACGATGTTTAAAATTAAATGAATATTGTAATTCCTTCTTTTTAACCATTGTTTACAACATATATTATATACAAGTATATCTATTTCCTTGATATTTGACCTTTAAGTAACTTCTAAGCCCATCAGATAAAAAATCATAAATGTTGCATCTTGGTATGTACACTATGCAACATTGTCAGTTAAGAGTGGGTATTTGCCTCATTTAAGACAACATTCATTGAGGTGAACTCTGTTATCTCTTATTACCTATGTTTTAATACAATTTTTAACTTAAAACTTAAAATTTTGAACTTTCATTATTTGTCAAGGGTATTTATATATGAAATTTCAATAAAACAGGGATATAGCCACACGGATATAGCGAAGTTTTTCTGTCAAAATTCTTGTCTTTGTAAAATTTAACGGTCATAACGAACTCTGATGTAATGATTTTACGGATAGAGGGAACTGATTTTAATTCCCGTTGAGGTTAAATATAATGAAATTAACATCTTTTATAACGGACTTTCAAAGATATCAAATTTTGATAAATTGAACTGACTTTATCTTCTTTTAGCATTTGTATATAAAATTCAATTCATAATAAAACCTTAGTTATCGAATGTATGTTTTGAAATATTTGCTTCCCAAACATATATGGTACTTAATACTGAAAGGAAAACATGCATATTGCGAATTCGCTATATATGGTTATACGAATTCGTTATACGGATATAACGAATTACGGATATAGCGAATTAAATTCACAGGTCCCCGGGACTTCGCTATAACCGAGTTTTACTGTATATATGAAATTTAAATAAAACAGACAATGCCACACGGACAGTAAGTTAGTGTCAAAACTTTGTTTTCTAATGATAATGGCCAAACCTGATTATGAAATTCCTTAATACCCTGATTTGCTTTTTACACATCCATGAATGTGATTGGTACAGGCAGAAACCTTATCTTAAGAAACTGACTCCCAAGCTAAAACAGCTACCTTTAAATGCATAGGTGTTCCTTCTACATCAAAATTTGATGAAGAGGAGTGAAAATGTGACAATAATTGTCAGATGGAAAATTAGTGCAAAAACCTCACTGAGTAAACATTACAGCCTATTTCTTAATTATTTCTTAGACTGGAGTACATTGATTGTTGGGAAAACATCACCATGGTTACAGCTTGACTCCAGAGTGGAAGTCATCCGCAAGAACTCAGAAGCTGTAAGAACTGCTATTTATAATGAAGATAGAAATAAACACTGGGCACACGATTTGAAAGACTGTTTTTCTTTCGAATTTTATTATCACTGCATGCCACAAGACATAACACATTTTTCGTATTTCTAATTACTGTTACCTTAGTTGTTAATAAACATAATTAATTCATGCATAATTACTGTGAAACTCTTTTTTTATCTCATATTTTGATTTGCACTAAATGCTACATATGGATACTGGCACAGTTGAGTTGTACAGAATTTTTTTTGTAAATTCAGGGATTTAAGCAGGAGCTTGCCTTCGCCAGCCATCTTGGACTCCCAGCCATACTGATCCAACTGAAGCACGGTAGGAATGCTAACCTGGCGCGGTGCTTGAGTGAACAACTTCAAGCTGCTTATTTCCAGCAGGTACAAGTAACATCCATCAATGGATGCAATAATCATGTTTGACTTGCTGCTTTCTCATTTGATCCATAAAGTATAGTTGAGAATGGTCATGTTTTGTCAGGTACATGAGTAAGTTGCTTTAATGTGACCAGATGGCCCAGTAGGTAGAGCACCTGTATTGAGAAGATTGCATTAAATTAAAAAATTGAGTACATTGTATTTCCTCCCTTTCCATTACACTGAAAAATGTATAAACATTCATTTTAAATCAGAGTTCCTTTTTGTTTTTAGCAATACTGGATACAGATCCCACTAGTGTCAGCTCGGGATCAGGCAGAGAATCTGATAGAGGGACAGTTAGAGGAGGAGGAAAGAGAACCACAGGACAACACCTGGAAATGGTAAGGAGGAATGAGACGGTAAAGAGGAAATGGAATAGAAATGGGGAGAAAGACATGGTCAGGAGGAAATAGGAAAGATATGTTTACAAGGAGGAGAGTAAAAATAACAAAGAGTAAATGAAAGACTTTTTAAGGTGGAAATGGTATAGATATGGTAAAGGGGAAATGGTATAGAAATGGTAGAAAGGAAATTGTATTAATATGGTAAAGAGGAAGTGGTACAGAAATGGAAAAAAGGAAATGTTTTAGAAATAGTAAAGAAGAAATGGTATGGAAATGGTAAAGAGGAAATTGTATAGAAATGGTAAAGAGGAAATAGCAAGAAAGAAATGCAGTGTAGTAAGGAGAAAATGGAATAGAAAAAGTAAAGATGAATCCACACTGAAGATTAATTATTGAATACAACTTTCACAAAAGAGTAAAATTTTAGCTTTGCATTAGCAGCATAAATGGTTGATCTAGAATACTGCTAAGAATTTTTGATGTGAGAGTTTCCATGAACCTTGCAGGTGGCATGAGTTCAGGACTCTGTGCGACTCTCACAGAAGAATCAGTGTTGTGCTGGAGGTTTCAGCCAATCTGCCGTCAGAAGAGGTCCTAGAAAGATGGTTGGCTGAACCAATCAAATGTGCTGTTGTATCCACCAGTCTGTTCCTGACCAATAAGAGAGGATATCCTGTGTTATCAAAACCACATCAAAACTTCCTTAAAAAATTATTTAAGGTATGGTAAAAACACAGGTGTGTAATTATGTTTTAATTTTGAAATTCTTAAGGAATGCTACAAGAAATTTTATTTTTTCACATGCATTTCTTTGCATTAGTATTTTTAAAAAGTGAAGTTTGATTAAAGTTTGAAAATATTCCTTGTAACTTATGTTTTTCTTTTGTATGTGTAGCTGGAAATTCAGATCATTTTGAGTGGAGCAGACAGACACCCGGACAAAGGTCTCCACACCTACCAACAGTACCTAGATCACCTGTGGCAGGTAAAACTTTCGTTTTTAACTCAGGTTTTTTTCCATCAACTTTAGAATCATGTCTGATAATATACAGTTCCTAAATAACATGTGGCTAGTAACAAATTTTGTAATAAACAACAGTACCTTAGTCACCTGTTGCAGATATTAAACACTGAAACATACAACAGTTTTTCATTCACCTTTGGCAGGTAACAGGTATTGCCATTTACAAAATTGCTGATACACCAATCAATATTCCCACATTTATAAACAGGATCTTTGTTAATCAGTAAGAGTATATCTATTATGCCTTGCACCATTAATCAGTAAGAGTATATCTATTATGCCATCCCATGCAATAAAGTAAGATTTGCCCATGTCATGTATTGGGATTTGCCTATGTCATGTATTGGGATTTGCCTATGTCATTATTGGGATTTGCCCATGTCATATAGTGGGATTTGCCCATGTCATATAGTGGGATTTGCCCATGTCATGTAGTGGGATTTGCCCATGTCATGTAGTGGGATTTGCCCATGTCATGTAGTGGGATTTTACCCATGTCATGTAGTGGGATTTGCCCATGTCATGAAGTGGGATTTGCCCATGTCATGTAGTGGGATTTGCCCATGTCATGTAGTGGGATTTGCCCATGTCATGTAGTGGATTTGCCCATGTCATGTATTGGGATTTGCCCATGTCATGTATTGGGATTTGCCCATGTCATGTATTGGGATTTGCCCATGTCATGTATTGGGATTTGCCCATGTCATGTAGTGGGATTTGTCTATGTCATGTAATGGGATTTGTCCATGTCATGTAATGGGATTTACCCATGTCATGTAGTGGGATTTGTCTATGTCATATAATGGGATTTGCCCATGACATGTATTGGGATTTGCCCATGTCATGTAATGGGATTTAACCAATGTCATGTAATGGGATTTATCCATGTCATGTGGGATTTTGCCCATGTCATGTAGTGGGATTTGCCCATGTCATGTAGTGGGATTTGCCTATATCATGTAATTATTGTGTTGAAGTTAGCTGTTACTGATGGTGGTCAGGGAGGATGCTAGAGCAGTATTCCTCAGGATGATGGAAATGATATATATATATATACATATATATGCATGTATCTATCATATTGCTCAAAATTCACTCATCTAGCATGTGTTAAAAGATATTTAGTAATCATTGACAGTTTTTGGATTATTAGTGAAGTTTGTAAACTTTGATTTGATAGACGCGGTCCCCACCTGACCCCATAACCCAGTTTGCCAAGGGATACGAGGATTACCTTCAAAGTCCACTACAGGTAAAACAAAATGATCCTTTACACTGCACTGATAGAAGCCTTTAGATTTGTTATAATTTTTTGCTTATTTTGTTTATTTTTTCCTTGACAGCCACTGATGGACAACTTAGAGTCCCAGACTTATGAAATATTTGAGAAGGATCCAGTCAAGTATTCCCAGTATCAGAAGGTCTGTCTTCTCTTTCTGGATCAAACAGCCCCCTCCCCACCCCCTTCCTCCCAAACTTGATTTCATCATTGAAAATTTTCATTGAATGGCTCCTCCAACCACATCCACTTTTTGTTGTAGCATAGCCAAATGATGGTATCAAAAAAAATTATTTGTGAATGAGGGAGATGGGGCTTTGATCTTTTCTACCAGCAGAAGTAATACAAATTAAACTTTCAATGCTTTAATTGTGAAAGGACTTTTCTCTCTTTCCTCTGATCTAAATGTTAAATACAAGATATATTAAGAAACACAATTGAAAACCCTGTAAAGGGTAAAGAATATCATAATCATTGATAAACAGTCACATTTATGAGTAATGTGAATGTAGATAAACAAAATGTCTGTGTAAGTTTGATAATGAACAAATAAATATTGTAATATGTACCCAAATATCCACCCAAATGGCAGGTACACAGAATTGATATTTTGTGTCATTTTTGCTTCATCCAAACTTAGCACAATTAACTAGCTCAGATACACAACAGTTAGCATTGAGTTTAATAAGTTCTGTCAATTTCATAAGATTGCAATGTACAGTTGACTCTCGATGGCTCGAACTCCGATCTCTCGAAGTTCTCTATCTCTCGACCTCCGGTCCCGTTTTTTTCCTCTATATAATTAAGCAAATTTACTCCTGATCTCTCGAACTTCTCTCTCTCGAAATTCTCTATCTCTTGAACCAAAATCTGGGTCCCGTTACACATATTTCATTGAATTTTACTCTCTATCTCTCGAAGTTTTGATTGCGCGCGTTTATACACGCCAATCAAGCGTAAAATTGATGCAGTCTGGACTTAGCTGGAAACAATGAAAGCCATGGGCTGGCATGGAGGTGTTAATTGGGTGTTTACATAGATGACACTACACCTGTGGGTTGTCCGTGTTTTTATATAATTAGTTGGTTATTAATTACAGGGTAGATTATAAACAACTTATTTCGAATTGAAACTGAGACGATAATTTTTAGAAATTTAATTTATAGATGTTCGTTTCAGTAAGTTCCGATAGACTATGAACTTTTATTATGATTAAATAGAGTCTAAATAATTCCAGCATGGCAAATATTGCACAAGAAAATTCCTTTCTCAAAGACTGAATACAGATTAAGAAAAATCTGTTGAACATTGGTGAAGGTGCCACGGAATAGCCAAACCGACAATTGCTATTCGGGTTTCACGTAATCATGAAATAACAATAAATAAATACTAAAACTTTAGAAATTAGTTTTATTTATTCGAAATGCAATCATTGTTGTTTATATCACGTAAACTACCTGTCAAATACGATTGAAAGCGTGCAATGACTTTATTTACATATACTTCCGGTATCTATTAAAGTAGAACTTCGGTGATCGGAACTGAAAATTCCGGATTTTTTTTACTTTCTATCTCTCAAACCCCTCGATCTCTCGAACTTTTCTTGCGGTCCCTTGAACTTCGAGAGATCGAGAGTCACCTGTAATTGTTAATGAAAACAATGTGGAAATATAACTACGTGACATGAACAATCTTCATTTTGTTAAAGGCTGTGTATTATGCCCTTCTTGGTAAAATCAAACCTGAGGAAAAAGAAACAAAGAGTGTGTAAGTATTAACCCTTATTAACTTTGTAGTCAGGTACTTTTAAGTGTATTTCTAAAAGTGGGTATTTCAGCCAAAAAAAAAAATCAGCTATAGTGTTGCAGGCACCTCTGGGTCAGGTCAAACATTTGCATTGATCACATTCATAACTGATCAATAATTTTATGGACATTTTGAAAGGGAAATAACTCAAATTTCTATACTGTGAAATAACTATTTTTTGTGGGGGTTTAATTTTCGTTGTTTTCGAGGTATAAACAGACCCACGAATTTATGCCCACCACTATATGTAAATTTTGATATGCGCAACTGCTAAAAAGATCTTTATCCACAAAATCAAATCCCAACGAACCAACATTTTTTGCTCAAACCACGAAAATTTGACCCCACGAAAATATATGATTTTACAGTATTAAAGAAAATTGAGCTATTCCCTTTTTCACATATTTTTTAATTATAAATATATGTTCACAGTATTTTTAGGGTGTAGCTACTATTAAGGCATTTTAGGCAAGTGTCAACTTTTAATTTTTTCACTTTTTAGCTCACCTGAGCCGAAGGCTCAAGTGAGCTTTTCTGATCACATTTTGTCCGTCGTCCGTCCGTCCGTCTGTCCGTCTGTCCGTCTGTCTGTCTGTCCGTGTGTAAACTTTTCACATTTTCGACTTCTTCTCAAGAACCACTGGGCCAATTTTGACCAAACTTGGTACAAAGCATCCTTGGGTAAAGGGGAATGTAAATTGTTAAAATGAAGGGACATATCCCCTCGCAAGGGGAGATAATCAAGAAAAGACAAAAATAGGGTGGGGTCATTAAAAAATCTTCTTCTCAAGAAGCACTGGGCCAGTGAAGCTGAAACTTATGTGGAAGCATTCTGGGGTAGTGTAGATTCTAAATTGTTCAAATCATGACCCCCGGGGGAAGGGCGTGGCCACAATGGGGAATCAAAGTTTTATATAGAAATACATAGGAAAAATCTTTGAAAATCTTCTTCTCAAGAACCACTAGGCCAGAAAAGCTGAAAATTTTATGGAAGCATCCTGGTATAGTGCAGATTCTAAATTGTTCAAATCATGACCCCCGGGGGATGGGCGGGGCCACAATGGGGAATCAAAGTTTTACATAGAAATATATAGGAAAAATCTTTGAAAATCTTCTTCTCAAGAACCACTGGGCCAGAAAAGCTGAAACTTATGTGGAAGCATCCTGGGGTAGTGTAGATTCTAAATTGTTCAAATCATGACCCCTGGGGGAAGGGTGGGGCCACAATTGGGAATCAAAGTTTTATATAGAAATATGTAGGAAAAATCTTTGAAAATCTTCTTCTCAAGAACCACTAGGCCAGAAAAGCTGAAAATTTTATGGAAGCATCCTGGTATAGTGCAGATTCTAAATTGTTCAAATCATGACCCCCGGGGGATGGGCGGGGCCACAATGGGGAATCAAAGTTTTACATAGAAATATATAGGAAAAATCTTTGAAAATCTTCTTCTCAAGAACCACTGGGCCAGTAAAGCTGAAACTTATGTGGAAGCATCCTGGTATAATGTAGATTCTAAATTGTTCAAATCATGACCCCAAGGGGAAGGGTGGGGCCACAATGTGGAATCAAAGTTTTATATAGAAATATATAGGAAAAATCTTTGCAAATCTTCTTCTCAAGAACCACTGCGCCAGGAAAGCTGAAACTTATGTGGAAGCATCTTGGTATAGTGTAGATTCTAAATTGTTCAAATAATGACCCCCAGGGGATGGGCGGGGTCAGAATGGGGTATCAAATTTTTACATAGAAATATATAGGAAAAATCTTTGAAAATCTTCTTCTCAAGAACCACTGGGCCAGAAAAGCTGAAACTTATGTGGAAGCATCCTGGTATAGTGTAGATTCTAAATTGTTCAAATAATGACACCCAGGGGAAGGGCGGGGCCACAATGGGGAATCAAAATTTTATATAGAAATATATAGGAAAATCTTTGAAAATTTTCTTCTCAAGAACCACTGGGCCAGAAAAAGTGAAGCTTATGTGGAAGCATTCTGGGGTAGTGTAAATTCTAAATTGTAGGAATCATGACCCCCGGGGGAAGGGCGGGGCCATTATAGGGAATCAAATTTTTACATAGAAATATATTGGAAAAATCTTTGAAAATCTTCTTCTCAGGAACCACTGGGCCAATAAAGTTGAAACATATGTGCCCATGGAAGGATCATGGTGTAGATTTCAAAATGTCTAAATTATGATCAGTGGGGTAGGGTGGGGATGCATTATGTATAACAAGGGTGAAATCTGGTAAAGAACAGAATGGTCAAAGGTTCTCAGGTGAGCGATGTGGCCCATGGGCCTCTTGTTCTTTTTCATATAAAAACAAACCAAAAAAATAAAAAAAATTAAAAAAATTATAAAAAGAGAAATGAACCCTCTAAATATCATTTTCACCATTGACATTGATCAGGAATGTATAAATTACAGAATAAAATGTGCAAAGTAATAGCCTGCATTAGTAAATCAGGGAAAATTAATATTTGTATAAATATGAACACAATTTCCCAATACATTAAAAAACACAAAAGGAAATATAAGAAATGTAAGCATTTTCACCTGTCTATTTAAGCTGATTTGAAGATAATTTACACATGATTAAGGTTCCTCCAATTGAAATGGTTGAGATGGTAATTGTTGTTTAAACACCATATCGCTAACCAGCCTTTCCTGTGTCTCTTTAACAGTTTTGATTAAATGGGTGCTGAGTACTGTGAAATGTACCAAATATATTTCTTAAATAGCCCTTCTGTCCTTTGAAATTATGAGTGACGTTCAATGAATAATGTCATCAGCTCGATGACATACAACATAGAAATCATATGCCATTAAGCTTGACTTTCCCTAATTATTGAATCTTTAATGAGTTCAGCACAGTTTATGTGACCACTTTTCATCACACAGTTCCATTGTGAGAAGCTGGAAAACAAGGGCTAGTCGAGACACTGCATTTAAAATGAATAGTCAAAAATCGGTAAACTAGAGTGAAATTAAACGCTCCATAAAAGCTGCTGTAAAATTTGTTCAGAATCCCAAAGTTATATTAACTGAAATATGTGAAATTTACAGCAACCAATGTCTGTTTTATACACACATGAGCATTTGCAATTCAATGAACAAAAATGGGTACAGTCCTTGGCGACAAGGACATACAACAACTGATGTACATTTGCGAAAAATTCAATAAATTATCACTGAGTATGTTTGATTGACTTTAAGACACATAGCAAATTTGATAGACACCATTTTGGGGGTAGTTCACACTGTTTTAAAGAAACATTTGATAGTAAAAAATTTTAATACTCAAAGGTCACCCAATATTTTGAAAAATGAGTGAAAACGACAGGGTGTAGGAATATCTTGCCAATTATTTAAAAAAAATAAAAAATTGTACTTATCCGTGTTTGTCTGAAATTCAAACAGATAATAAAACTTGAATCCATTTTGCTTTAAACCCTTAAAACAAATTTACAATGAGATACACTTGACCAAACAGCAAAAGCCTGAAAAGAGCAAAGAATAGTAAAAGCACAAAAACAGTTTTATATGCTATTTCCTTAAATATTAGTGGTCTTGTTAATTCAATTCTTATTGGGGGAATAATTTCAATTTCTGGAAGAGTCTAAAAAGCAAAATTTTTGCAAAAAAGTGAAAGGTTTATGAGAGGAAGGAGCCAGAATGAGGAATCCACTACATGAAATTTCTTCATGACAGAGTCCAAACCCACAGGCCATGAAGAGTAAATGGGTTCCAGGGATAAACAGAAAGTTAATGTTTTGTCACACCAACAACATTGGTCAGCACTTTCAACATTTGACTTGTTTCATTTCCCAAACTTGAAAAAAACACCTTTCAGGAAATCATAGGATCTGCCATATTCCAGTATACTAAGGGTCATACTCAAAAATGTGTTCTAAAAACAACTAGAAATTGAATAAAAATGTTACAGACATGTGTTTGAATGAAAAGAGAATATTTTAGTTTAATCATTAAGACTAAATCATTGAAAAGCGTTTTTCTGTTTCTTTCCGAGCACCGATGACATTATTTATTGAATGTCCCTCGTATCTATACATATACATGTATATTATTGAACAAACATTGTAAAATAAGCAATAGTTCAGACTTAGTTTGGAGAATTGTGACAATGCAGAATGAGTGTGTGTGACATTTCTTCTGATTTTCAGCGCACCTGAGCCGAAGGCTCAAGTGAGCTTTTCTGATCAAAATTTGTCCGTTATCTGTCGTTGTCATTGTTGTTGTTGTCGTAAACTTTTCACATTTTCATCTTCTCAAGAACCACTGGGCCAATTTCAACCAAACTTGCCAGGAAGCATCCTTGCGTGAAGGGGATTCAAGTTTGTTCAAATGAAGGGCCAAGCCCTCATTCAATGGGAGATAATTGGGAATTAGTGAAAATTTGTTGGCATGTTTTAAAAATCTTCTCAAGAACCACTGTGTCAGGAAAGATGAAACTTATGGGTAAACATCCTCAGGTAGTGTAGATTCAAGTTTGTTCAAATCATGACCCCCGGGTGTAGGGCGTGGTCAAAATCGCTGATCAAAATTTTACGTAGAAATACATAGGAAAATTCTTTAAAAATCTCCGGAATAGCAAAGCCATCATTTATCATATTTGATGGATTTACATAGAAATACATAGGAAAATTCCTTAAAAATCTCCGGAATAGCAAAGCCATAATTTATCATATTTGATGAAAGCATCCTCAGGTAGTGTAGATTCAAGTTTGTTCAAATCATGACCTCCGGGGGTAGGGCGGGGCCAAAATGGCTGATCAAAGTTTTACATAGAAATATATATGAACATTCTTTTAACAAAAATCTTCTTCTCCAGAATAGCAAAGCCATAATTGATCATATTTATATGGAAGCATCCTCAGGTAGTGGATTCAACTTTGTTCAAATCATGACCCCCGGGGATAGGGCGGGGCCACAATGGCCGATCAAAGTTTTACATAGAAATACATAGGAAAATTCTTTAAAAATCTTCTTCTCCAGAATAGCAAAGCCATAATTGATCATATTTATATGGAAGCATCCTCAGGTAGTGGATTCAACTTTGTTCAAATCATGACCTCCGGGGGTAGGGCGGGGCCAAAATGGCTGATCAAAGTTTTACATAGAAATATATTTGAACATTCTTTTAACAAAAATCTTCTTCTCCAGAATAGCAAAGCCATAATTGATCATATTTATATGGAAGCATCCTCAGGTAGTGTAGATTCAAATTTGTTCAAATCATGACCCCTGGGGGTAGGGCGGGGCCACAATGGCCGATCAAAGTTTTACATAGAAATAGATAGGAAAATTCTTTAAAAATCTTCTTCTCAAGAATAGCAAAGCCATGATTGATCATATTTATGGAAGCATCCTCAGGTAGTGTAGATTTTTGTTCAAAAATCATAAGGCGGGGCCAAAATGGCAGATCAAAGTTTTACATAGACATATATAAGAAAATTCTTTAAAAATCATCTTCTCAAGAATAGCAAAGCCATGATTGGTCATGGGAACACTTTTGGATTTAAACTTTTTGATAATAAACCAATTTCCTAGCCACAATGCTCAGGTGAGCGATTTGGCCCATGGGCCTCTTGTTTAAAATTATAACTATCTCTGATTTCAAGCATGTTTTAGATTTTTTTTTTTGTAATTTTTCTTTCATTTCTTTATTTTGTTTTTGTTTGTTTCTGATTAAAAATAGAAATAAAATATATATGGTGTTCTGTTCTAACATAATCATAATATTTCTATACATGTATCATATGTATATATAGCCTTGTTTATTTGATTTGAGCTTTCAGAGATATGCTGAGATATTTTGATACAATTAAGGTCAGACGATACGTTCCCCAAATATCTGTTTTGTATATCTTCATAATGTATGAAAAATATACAAAATTTTAATAACTTTCTGATTTCTAATCTGGTTTCTATGGAATCCGGATAGGACCACGCAGTTCACTATCGCATCATCGCACCATCAAGGTTTAGGTCGATAGTGCGATGAAGAGATAATGCGATGACGATGAAGCGATAATGATCAAGTGATGGTGCGATAGTGCGATGACAATGATGCTATAGCGCGACAATGTGATGACGATGGTGCGATAATGCGATGACGTGATGGTGCAATGATGCGATGGTGCGATAGTGATGACACGATGGTGCGATGACGATGAAGTGATATTTGCTATTGCTCAATCGTGCTATCGCACCATCATCATCGCATTATCGTGCCATTTTAGCATCATCGTCATCGCATCATCGCTTCACCGTTATCGCACCACCGTTTCGTTGTTATCGTGCCATCGCATTATCGCGCCATCGACCTCTAAGTTGATGCTTGGTGCGATAGTGAACTGTTTGGCCCTATCCGGATTCCATAGGTTTCTTTTTTTTTTTTTTTAATTAGAAACCCTAAAAATATGATTTTTGCAAACTAAGTTTTTTTCCCTAAAGGATTATATAAGAAATGCCATCCTCTGGTATCTCGCACAAATGCCTGGTAAGGTACCTCAATTTTTGTGAGTAAACATGTTAAAGTAGTAATTCTTCAAGGACAAAATCTTGGAAAAAGTTATATATTATTGAGGAACGTCTCGTCTGTCCTTAACTGCTTAATTGGTAGGAGTGCATAGCGGTGAATGGATTGGAAAGAAGATGGGTGAATAAGGCAGGCAGAATGCCTATAGTGCGACAGATAAGAAGTGAAAATTTCAATCTCAATTGACTCCAAATTTTACTTGATATTTCATCTAATATTAAAGTATACTTTATGTAAAATCTCTACAATTTACAAAAATCTCACAGAGACTGAAAATATTTGCCTATGAAAATGCTTACACACACTAAAAAGAACAAAAACGATCATTTTCTAATACTTAAACAAAGTTTTTCAATATGAGTGGGTCTTCTCTCCATTTTTTTGAAAGATGATCCTAAAAGTGTGCTATAAAATACACATTTTTTGGTTTTCAAAAACATCACCCACTATACCTGTACAATTTTATGACACAACATTAGCATCTTTCCGAGAAATACTTCAAGTCCATTAAGTTTATCACAAACATGATTTAAATGAAATCACCACGTTGTAGCATAGTGGTTAACGCGTTAGTCTCAAAGCAGTATGATATTGATACGCCGGATTTTTATTGCTAGAGTTCGAATCCCACGAATACCATCTAATAATTTTATGAGAGAAAATTTTTTACGAGATTTTTTTCTCTCAGAAAAGTTTCTTTTTTCTCATAATTTCAAAAATTTCAATAATTAGAAGTTAATTTAAATAATCAATTCACATATTTAATATGATTTCTTAATATCGGAGGCTATAGGCATTCTGCCCGCCTTGTTCACCCATCTTCTTTTGTATTCCATTGCCATCCTTATTAAAAAGATATAAATCCCACTTGACACTAACAAGATATTTATTAATTGATAGATCACGCTATATGTGTGACATAACTTGTTTATTTGAGTAGAGCCTACATAATGATGAAATATGTTGAGAAATTTTGATACAATTAACCGATTAATCAGTCGGAACATTTTGCAGCTAACTCTTTGGCAATTCACTCTTCATTTGCCATCCGTATTAGATAGATAACTCCACTTGCTGCTAACAAGATCTTTATTAACTGTCAGATAATAATATTTACTAACACCCTGTTTTGGGGCTTTATAATAATTGGAATTTTTCTAAGTCCAAGGGCATAACTCTGTCCAAAATGGCCCAATCATACCCAAAACAGAAATTGAACTAGATATATTTATGACAAATCTGTATATTAAATTTCATTTCAATATGTGCAACTTCTGCAAAGAAAATGAACGGAAACTGCAAATAATTGGAATTTTTCTACGTCTAAGGGGCATAACTCTATTCAAATTGGCCCGATCATACCCAAAACAAAATTTGACCTAGATATTCTTATGATAAATCTGTATATCAAATTTCATTTCAATATGTGCAACCACTGCAAAGAAAATGAATGGAAACTGATGGTGAATTGACAAACGTAGGAATGCATTTTTTTAGCTCAAAAAGTTGAGATCAGCTGATGATATACCCATATATAACGAAGTTTTAGGAGAAAATCCATTTCCAAGTTACTACACGTATAGCCCTACATGGACCAAACTTGTATGATTGATGCAACTAGGGAAAGAAATTACCAGACTTGCTTCACATGCTAAATAAAATTGAAATGATGGTTCTCTGGCCCACACACATAATGTTTGAAGTCAAATTTCAAGTTTTATCATATTTTTGATAAAATAAAAAGTTAGTACTGTGGAGACAAGTCATATTGTAGTCAGAAAATAGCTCTTCAGAGCTAATGTTTTTTGTTGATGTACCTGACTTTAAATAAATATTATCTTATCTTATCAAGAAAAAAAGTTCCGTTTTCATTTTCTCATTTGGGCTGGGCAAAAATATTGATATTTTGGAATACATTGACAAAAAATATTGTATTGCAATATGTTTTTTGTGATATCGACATAATGGAAAATTGCTAAGACTAATGAATTTTATCATTAAAATAAAATTAAATGTAAGAAAAGTTTCTTTTTTAGCCAGACAGTAAGACAAAAGCTGTTTTGAGATGTATTTCAGAGCATAACTTTAATAAGGTCAACAAGATTTTTTCCCATTTGGTTACTTACCATAATTATGTTATTCTGCATGTTAATTAAGCTTAATATGATAAGAAAATGGCCTTTGAATTTTTGTTGAAAATATTGCAATACATATCCCAATACAATTTAAAATATCACAATACTAAATCTCTGGCCAATACCCAGCCTTAGTACTTATACAATGTACTATAATTTAATTATAAATGTAGTACATTGTATAAGTACTCGAATACTTTTGACATTTTCAACTTCTTCTCAAGAACCATTGGGCCAATTTTAACCAAACTTGATACAAACCATCCTTGGGTGAAGGGAAGTTTAAATTGTTAAAATGAAGGGCCAAATCCCCTTGCAAGGGGAGATAATCAAGAAAAGACAAAAATAGGGTAGGGTCATTAAAAACTCTTCTTCTCAAGAACCACTGGGCCAGGAAAGGCTGAAACTTATGTAGAAGCATCCAGGGGTAGTGTAGATTTTAAGTTGTTAAAATCATGACCCCCTGGGGGTAGGGCGGGGCCACAATAGGGAATCCAAGTTTTACATAGAAATATACAGGGAGAATCGTTAAAAATCTTCTCAAGAACCACTGGGCCAGAAAAGCTGACACTTATGTGGAAGCATCATGGGGTAGTGTAGATTCTAAAGTTACTGTATTAAAATCATGACAGGGGAGGGGTTAGGGGGCCACAATAAGTATAACAAGAGGGGAAATCTGGTAAAGAACTGCATCACCAAAGTTACTCAGGTGAGCCATGTGGCCCGTGGGCCTCGTATAGTCTTTGCTCTATTTTGGATTTGCTATATCCTAGAGAAATGGATACAGAACATACCTTGTATGATGATTGTTGATTAACCTTTTCACACACACCCCCCCCCCCCTCCTTGCATTTTATGATGTTGTTGAAGGTAGAAGCTTTCTAAACAGTATATTAGCAAAGAACATGTGAAATGTATAAATACTGTTTTGATAGCCTTGTTTTTCCTTCCTTTGCAGTGTTTTGATGGTGGTAGGGGCAGGTAGGGGGCCCCTGGTGAGGGCCTCAATAGCGGCATCCCATCAGGCTGACCGAAAAATCCGCAAGGTGTACGCCGTGGAGAAAAACCCCAATGCTGTGGTAACGTGAGTTCTATAACAATGAATAGGAGGTACAATATACAGGGCAATATTTAGAAGAACATTTCTATGTACAAGTAAGAAACAACTATATGTTATATGTTATTTGGACTATTGCTATCAAGTTGATCCAGTCCTTACTGAAGGCATCAGGCCAGGTGACCTAGCAGATGACAGTTCTTTTCTTTAAGTAAATGTGACTAAATCAATTAAAATCGACTCCAATCTATGGGATGACAGTCATTGGATTGGTAACTTAACGATGTTCGATCCTGATATTTAAAGTCAAACTTTTTTTGTCAAGTATATTTTTACTTTCTACACATATAGCTTAATTAAAAATCAAATCAAAATATGGAGATCAATACGCTTCTTTTGGCGCTACAGTACATTAAATATGACCTTTTTGCACTGAAATCTATGTCTTAATAAAAAATTACATCTTCAACATTTTCCCTCTAATATTTTAATCCAAATGAAGCATGGAACAAAATAAAACTATGTCTATATTAAAAAAGACACTTGAAAATTGTGACTAGGAAAAAGTTTCAAATTGCTATGCATAATCAATTATTTGACCTTTCTGCACTCACAAAATGTGATTTTTCTGGCATTGAAAATTTAATAAGCAAGAAAATTATTTTAAAGTCTTAAACTTATGCTGAATTTAAGCAGGTAGGTCAAAGTTATCTTAAATATTCAGAAAAGAAAACCAAAAGTGGGGGGTATATGATGGAAATTTTTAGATATTACAAAAAATTTATCAATTTTCTGTTAAAATTGGCTCAATTTTTTCCTGGACTTTCAGAATATATTTACTATATTTGTCATAATTCGTCGAAAGAATTCATAAGAAATAATTTAATAGATATTTCAGAACACGCATAACACATTTCACTGCAAAAAACAGCTTTGTGTGCAACCAGCATGGAAAAATAGGAATCTAAAATTAACAGTACTCTATAAAGTTCGAAAGGGATAAATTGATAATTTTCTTCTAAAAAACCTTCCGCCCCAAAATATAGTCCCTGGATAACCCTTCTTGAAAGGAATTTAATTGCAGTTTTTGCAATGGATATAGTTTAATTTGCATTGTAGAATCTAAATTCAACGTTAAAACTTAAAAACGATGCAGAATATTAGAAATAAAGGTCCAGACCAAATTCGACTCAAAAGCACAGGATCAAACGTCCTTAATTTATTATTCTCACTTCTATAGATTTTTGTATTGTCATATAAATTGTTTTCTCCATGTTTGTTTAGGAATGTGAGGAATATGAATCCTGATTATTTTTGTTTGAAGGTTGGAGAACATGAAGGAGGAGATGTGGGTGGACCTGGTGGAGATGGTGTCATGTGACTGTTGTCATGTGACTGTCATGTGACATGTGTTGAGGAATATATAAATCTTGTTTATTTTTGTTGAAGGTTGGAGAACATGAAGGAGGAGATGTGGGTGGACCTGGTGGAGATGGTGTCATGTGACTGTTGTCATGTGACTGTCATGTGACATGTGTTGAGGAATATATAAATCTTGTTTATTTTTGTTGAAGGTTGGAGAACATGAAGGAGGAGATGTGGGTGGACCTGGTGGAGATGGTGTCATGTGACTGTTGTCATGTGACTGTCATGTGACGTGTGTTGAGGAATATATAAATCTTGTTTATTTTTGTTGAAGGTTGGAGAACATGAAGGAGGAGATGTGGGTGGACCTGGTGGAGATGGTGTCATGTGACTGTTGTCATGTGACTGTCATGTGACATGTGTTGAGGAATATAAATACTGATTATTTTTGTTGAAGGTTGGAGAACATGAAGGAGGAGATGTGGGGGGACCTGGTTGAGGTCGTGTCATGTGACTGGTGTCATGTGACTGTCGTGTGACATGTGTTGAGGAATATAAATCTTGTTTATTTTTGTTGAAGGTTGGAGAACATGAAGGAGGAGATGTGGGGGGACCTGGTTGAGGTGGTGTCATGTGACATGCGGCTCTGGGAGGCTCCGGAGAAGGCGGACATCTTGGTCAGTGAACTGCTTGGTTCGTTTGGAGATAATGAACTCTCCCCAGAATGTCTAGATGGAGCACAAAGATTTTTACAAGGTAACACATTATATCAGCTTTCAGGTTTGCTTTCATTATTATTAATTCTATGTACAAAAAGAAATAGGAATGTTTACTCTTTATTATAACCTATATTTACATACACATAACACAACATGTTTGACAGATTTGCTATTTAAGAAACCTCTCTACATTGCACACTAAAGAGTTCTGATTCTATTGAATTTTTCTGCAGTTAGATTGATCTGCCCTTAGACCTAAATTCTAAAAAAAAAAAATAGAATTTACAATATATTACTCAATTTGTAATCAATTCAAGTATTCTTAAGATATTAAAAGGCCAAGAGATAAATTAATTGAACATGTTACATATATGTATTTTCTATGTTGAAGTAAACAACAGTGATTTCTATTCGCTGATATTGTGTTGTGTTTGGTTATTTTTCCTATTTTTCCAAATAGTGAAAATTAAATAGAAAAATTCAATATCAACACCTTTATAGATTATATTTTTCTAAATGTCTAAAAAACATATTGCAGGTGTAGAGAGGGTCCTTTTTTTTTATGCACAGTTGATTTCATCAGTATTCTGAGGGTCAACACTTAATCCTTTATAATTATGCCCTTCTTCTGTTAATTTATTCAACTATGAAATCTAATTTGTTTAATAAAATTATATAATGAATATCATTTAAGATCGATCATAAAATTATCATTTTGGTGTATTTTTGTTTGAAAACATTTTTTTCTTGTGAAATATGTATATTTTGTCCACCATTGACTGAAAGCAGTCAAAATCACAAGGATATCAGCATGTTCTCTGGTTTTATTCTTCAGAAATAAAGAAATAGTACCTTCATGTTTGAAAGCATGTATCTTTAATAGCAATAATGATAAGTTTTATATCTTATAAAATGAAGTCATCCTGATTATTTAGTGTGAATTTTTTAAGATGATGGCATCAGTATACCTTGTGAGTATACATCCTATATGTCACCACTGATGTCTGAGAAACTTTACAATGAGGTCCGAGTGTGTAAAGATAACACGGGGTCTAACAAACCTATTGACGTGAGTATACACACAGACAGACAGACACACCCTCACACTTACATCACCAGTTCTAACAAACCTATTGATGTGAGTATACACACAGACAGACAGACACACCCTCACACACACCTTGATACTTACAACACCAGTTCTAACAAACCTATTGACGTGAGTATAGCAGTGTGTACACTCTCACACACACAACACCTATTGACGTTAGTATAGAAGTGTATTTATACACAGAGAGACAAACACACACTCACACAACTTCCGTTCTAACAAACCTTTTGACGTGAATATAGCTGGGCATACTCTCTCACACACACAACACCTATTGAATATGAGTATAACAGTTCAGATCACTTCAGAAAACAGGGTACACTTTCATGGTTTATTTTTATCTGTTTTATTATTTTCAGCATAACTTTGAGACTCCATATGTTGTTAGACTTCACAATTGTAAGGAGTTAGCCCCTCCACAAGAAGTCTTCAAATTCAGGCACCCAAATAGGGGTAAGTTATGTGTGTGTGTGTGAAGGGGGGGGGGGAGCAGGCACCCAAATGGGGGTAAGTAAATAGTGAGGGGGGCACCCAAATAGGGGTAAGTAATGTGTGTGTGTGTGTGGGGGGGGGGGGGGAGCAGGCATCCTAATAGGGATAAGTAAATAATGAGGGGGCACCCAAATAGGGATAAGTAAATAGTGAGGGGGGCACCCAAGTAGGGATAAGTAAAAAGTGAGGGGGGCACCCAAGTAGGGATAAGTAAATAGTGAGGGGGGCACCCAAATAGGGACAAGTAAATAGTGAGGGGGCACCCAAATAGGGATAAGTAAATAGTGAGGGGGGCACCCAAGTAGGGATAAGTAAATAGTGAGGGGCACCCAAATAGGGATAAGTAAATAATGACGGGGCACCCAAATAGGGATAAGTAAATAGTGAGGGGGGGGCACCCAAATAGGGGTAAGTAATGTGGGGGGGGGGGAGCAGGCACCCTAATAGGGATAAGTAAATAATGAGGGGGCACCCAAATAGGGATAAGTAAATAGTGAGGGGGGCACCCAAGTAGGGATAAGTAAATAGTGAGGGGGGCACCCAAATAGGGATAAGTAAATAGTGAGGGGGCACCCAAATAGGGATAAGTAAATAGTGAGGGGGGCACCCAAGTAGGGATAAGTAAATAGTGAGGGGGGCACCCAAGTAGGGATAAGTAAATAGTGAGGGGCACCCAAATAGGGATAAGTAAATAGTGAGGGGGTCACCCAAATAGGGATAAGTAAATAGTGAGGGGGCACCCAAGTAGGGATAAGTAAATAGTGAGGGGGGCACCCAAGTAGGGATAAGTAAATAGTGAGGGGGCACCCAAATAGGGATAAGTAAATAGTGAGGAGGGCACCCAAATAGGGGTAAGTAAATAGTGAGGAGGGGGGCCCAAGTAGGGGTAAGTAGATAGTGAGGGGGGCACCCAAATAGGGATAAGTAAATAATGAGGGGGGCACCCAAATAGGGATAAGTAAATAGTGAGGGGGGCACCCAAATAGGGGTAAGTAAAACTGTATGTGTTGTGGGGGTGTGGGGGGAGCAGACACCCAAATAGAGGTAAGCAAATAGTGTGAGTGGGGGGGATACCCAAATAGGATAAGTAAATAGTGGGGTGGGGGTTGTAAGGGGAAGTCTGACACCTAAATAGGGTTAGGTATTTAGAGGGGCAGGCACCCTAATAGTTGTAGGTTTTTAATGTGAGGGTAATTCAGACACCCAAATAAGGTCATGTTTTTAATGGAGGGAAAGTTAGACACTCAAATCCCAGGCGCTTGACATTTTTAACCTTTCTCTTCATAAATAAAAATATCCTCTATACTATAATGATAACTTTTTTTTATACGCCCGTCGTATTATGTTATAGGCTTCATGTCCGTCCGTCTGTCCATTCATGTCCGGCTCATAACTTTAATACTATTAGGCCTAGGACTATCAAACTTTGTCAACTGATAGTTCTTGGGTAGACGGTGTGTCGCGCACAAAAAGTAGGTCGCTCTGACCTTTAATAAAGATGCTATAGCCAAATATGGAAAAATCCTGTCCGGCTCATAACTAGAAAACTATTAGACCTAGAGCTTTCAAACTTGGCAAAAGTATACATCTAAGGTAGTAGGTGTGTCGCGGCCTATTTCAAGGTCACTGTGACCTTTAATTAAAGTGATTATTTTTAAAAAATAAGTCTTTTAAATTTTAAATTTCATAATCCTAAAAAATGTAAAAATTTAGTTG
Organism: Saccostrea cuccullata; assembly: GCF_032062105.1. NCBI lineage: Eukaryota > Metazoa > Mollusca > Bivalvia > Ostreida > Ostreidae > Saccostrea > Saccostrea cuccullata. The sequence goes on along the minus strand of NW_026925489.1, from coordinate 136,406 downwards.
TATCCTTATTAAAAAATGTTAAATTAAGTAAAAACTTATTTTTTCATCATATACTTTACAGCAATCTGTAACAAATGTTAATATTTTGAGAGGAACTCAGTTTGTCCCATGGGCATAATTATCAAGCACTGGTCAAGGAGAATTTTGATAGCAGAAATGTGCATGTCAAATTAGAGAGAAATTAATGAGTTTATTGTCGGGAGCTAACTGTCAAGAGCATCTCTAGATCTGATCATGCAGTGTTATCTTAATTTATCTCTTGGGAGTTGGGCAAAAAGAAATGGCCTCATAGTTGCTTGTGTTCATTAAGAGTTCTTGATGGCTATAGTCCAGATAAAGATCTTTCAATTGGTGTAATGTAATTAAAACAAATTGATGTTTTAGTTTTATGATTAAAACTAAATTAGTATTGTATATAATATAATTAAAACTAATTATACATGTGTTCATTGAAAAAAAAAATTACATTTCAGTTTTTATATATTTGCAACAAATTGCAGTCATGTCTCACTTAGAATTTTATAGTCTGAAGAATAATTCATTTTTGATTTTTTTTATTAGACTGTAGCATTTCCATTATTTCATAAAATATGCAATAAACAATTTAAAGCTGCAGATGGATATTTGTTAAGCTCTAACACAGCCAGTTTAGAATTATATGATGTTTTATTTGTTATTATTAATCCCTACACTGTAAGTCTCTTAGAGATGTTTGTACAATATTTTAAACATAAGAAATGGAAATTAGATCATTGAAATCTGTGTCAATCTGTTAATCAAGGTTACTTGATTTTCTTGCACCCCAACCAATTTATGATTATTGAACAATATTTGACGGGCGTATCATGCTGTGGTGGGGCACTTTATTATTCTATAGGAGATATTTTCATTTATGAAAAGAAAGGTAAAATACATCAAGCATATGCGACTCAAATGATTATTATGCCCCCCTTCGAAGAAGGGAGGTCATATTGCTTTGCTGCTGTCTGTCGGTCTGTCGGTCGGTCTGTCAGTCCACTTAGTTTCCGTTCATTTTCTTCGCAACCATTGCACATACTGAAATGAAATTTGGTATACAGATATATCACATAAATATCTAGGTCAAGTTCTGTTTAGGGTACGATCGCACCATTTTTGACAGAGTTATGCCCCTTGGACTTAGAAAAATTTCAATTATTTGCAGTTTCCGTCCATTTTCTTTGCAACTGTTGCACATACTGAAATGAAATTTGGTATACTGATATATTACATGAATATCTAGGTCAAGTTCTGTTTTGGGTACAATCGCGCCATTTTTGACAGAGTTATGCCCCTTGGACTTAGAAAATTTTTAATTATTTGCAGTTTCCATTCATTTTCTTCGCAACAATTGCACATACTGAAATGAAATTTAGCGTACAGATTTATCAGATGTATTTCTAGGCCAAGTTCTGTTTTGGGTACAATCGCACCATTTTTCACAGAGTTATGTCCAGTGGACTTATAAAAATTCCAGTTATATGCAGTTTCCGTTCATTTTCTTTGCAAAGGTTGCATATACTGAGATGAAATTTGGTAAAACGATTTATCAGATAAATATCTTGGTCAAGTGCTCTTTTGGGTACAATCGCACCATTTCTGACAGAGTTGTGCTCTTTTGGACTTAGAAAAATTCCAGTTTGGGGGAGGGGGGCATAAGTGTTTTACAAACATCTCTTGTTTTTAATATACAGTTTATGTAATGTAATTACATTTGAGGTGCTTTTTCAAGCTTGCTGGAAAGGTCTGAGAAGATGTGGTTGGTGAGCTTTGTAATCTTTGATTACCAATGTTTTTAGCACACAATATCAGATGAACATTTCTAATTGAATGCCATCAGACATTCATCTGTTGTTTTCCATTTAACTTTACAATTTAGTCATTTACACATTTTAGTCATACCATTTAATGTGTTAATGCAGATTTTATTTTATTCACACCATTGCAAGCCAAATGTCATATGAGTCAACAGAGAGTTGGTGAACCTTGATCAAAATAACAAGAATCTTGTTTGTGAGGTCAGACATTAAAAGCATACAATATGTATCGGAAAACAATCTTTTGATTCATTCCTGCAACATATACAAATAGCATGTATGGGTCAGGTGTTCAGTGACCTAAAGTTAATTACAAAACAAAAAATAAACTAGGAATATTGATCTAATTTTTCACACACCTCTCTCTAAGGAACTTCTGCCTGTGGCTTCACATTTATTAAAGTATAGTTTTAAAAGTCAATTAGATGTATTGAAACCTTTGTTTAGTTTATATTGACTGATAGTTAATCCCAGGTGCAACTTCTCTTGCCTTTCTGGTGATTAAAAAAGGGGTCTAGTCTAAGAGTTTAATTTCAATGAATACAAAAGTATCACCTAAAATAACTCAGACTGTACAATCCATAGAAAGGGGGATATTCTTCTTAAGCTCAGACACTTGTTCCTGTTAAAAAAAGTTAAATTAAAATGCTTAATAATTAAGTTTTTTAGGGGTGCGGGGGGATGAGCCATATATTTTGGAAATAGTGTTTTTATTATTCAATGTAGTAAATTTTTATTTCAGAAATGTATATTTGTTCTGGAGACTCTCTTAAAAAAGGTTTTTGATATGGATTGAAATATGGAAAAAAAGTACGTCTTTGAAATTAAATATGATATAAATGAGATGTTCTCTTTTTGCAGATGCAGTCATTGACAATAGTCGTTACGCTTCACTGGAGTTTGACATTAATCAGGATGCAATCATCCATGGCTTTGCCGGATACTTTGACACTGTTCTTTATGATAATATTACACTGAGTAAGTAAGCACATCACACTGATTAGCTCAAGTTTTCAAACTGTAAGATTAAATATCAGAATCTGCACAACTTTGGATTTCAGTTATATAATCTGTTTACAACAATTTCATATTTTTAATTTTTAAATATATATTGTAAAGTAAACAAAAACATCAAGAAGAAAATAACACTAAACACATCAAAATGTCCAAAAAAAAAAAAAAAAATTCTAGATAAACTCCAAATGCATTGTCAATATGAAGCTTTATATTTAATTTGTATGATAAGGTTCTTCCCGTCCCTACATACTGTAATGAATTGATTTTTGAGATCTGAAGCAAATTAGCATAGGTATGAAGCCTAAAATCATTGAAACAAACAGAAATTAACAAGCCTTTTGTAAAGTCTTGAATCAGTTGCGGCCCAGATCAGATTCCCCATTCATAAATAAGTTTCCCTTTTACTGTAAATAATACAAAGTTTACTTCAATGCATTTCATGGAAAATTATGGTTCTGACTCCATATTCACTATTTCATTGCCCAGTGACCTTGACCTTTGAGGTTAGACTTTGAATCAACATCCTGTTATAAGTTAGTTTTTCGTAAAGATAAAATTCTTTTCAATCAGGATGTATAGAGTTATTGTTAGACAGTGTTTTATGGTCTCATTAACCAGCTACCCTTGTAAATAGAAACTACGATCAAGACCATTGTAGATAGAATGTACGATCAAGTTTTTGAAATAAGCTGCCTTGGTGCTAAATACAATATTGTAGTAAAACATAGTCTCCATTTACTTGAACATGGTTGTAATGACAAGGGATGCTTACTCCTTCTTGGCACGTGATCCCATCTCTGGTCTCTCCAGAGTCTGTTGAAGCCCTATTCCTATTATGGGTTGGTACTACAGTGTTAGATGATGGAGATTGATTCCTGTTTCTTCTGTTATCTTTTTCCAAGTTTGTCTTTCAATACTCTAAGTAATGTGATATTAGAACTCTTTTATTATTCACTAAAATAGGTACAGAGGAATAGATAATAAAGACTTGATGTTACAGGTCTATAAATTCAGAACTCTTTGATTACAGATGTTATATTTTATAGGTATACATCCAGAGACCCATTCTCCAGGCATGTTTAGCTGGTTCCCCATCCTATTTCCTATCAAGGTAAGGGTAGCAGATTAGTATAGGTTCACTAACAAAACATAAACTTAGTCTTTCTGTTTGACTTGGCCATGCTGTATATTTTATAAAAGTATAAGAAGACAACTTATTTCAGAAAAAAAATTGCTAATAATTAAAAGCGGACTTGCATTTCTATGATGTACAGTGGAGCCTCATTTATCCGGACGCTTTGCTTCCTAGTCAATTTGTCCGGATATGTGAAGCGTCCGGATACCTGAATCACCAGTTAAACAAGACAATATAACATTTAAAAATTTCGTCCCGATGAAAAGTCGTCCGGATACTGAAGCATCCGGATATCTGGGGTCTGGATATCTGAGGTTCCACTGTATGTACTTCAATACTAGTGAAGCATATAATATCGTAGAAGAGCAGAAAAAGTTTGCTTGCTATATACAAATATGGTTTTAAAATAGGTAGATTGGATTAGAATACCAAAAATAATTGTTTTCTGGAATTTAAAAAAGTTTTGAGTTGCACTGTTTTAGTTAGTCAGAGAGGGCAAATAACAACAAGCAAATTCAAAGAATTGTGGTCCCCCGCTTTCGGTGTCTTTGTGGGTGAGATGTCATTTTGTATGACATATTGTGTCAAACATGAACGCCATATCAAATGTCATTTAAAATTATCACTGAAGTTGATTTTTTTTTAAGGTCAATTGTGAAGGTCAAGGGGTCAGAAATCATAGCATCCTTGGAAATATCGTGTGACAAGTAATGCACATGTCAAATATGAAAGCCCTATATCTTCTCAATAGAAGAAACAGAATGTGTTTGTGAAACACTGATGACATGTATGACAACAAATCGGAGATTCTTAAATGCAAATTAAATATAACTCAAAGTAGGGTCTTCTCACAAGAAATACGATTGTGAAATATGAAAGCCCTAACAGCACCTGTTCAAAAGTTATGGCCAGGGATAAGTTCTTGAAATTTACATCAAACTCCAAGGTCAAGGGCCAAAATTGTTGGTTTAATAAGAAAGGTCTTCTCACAAGTATTACATATGTGAAATACGAAAGCCCTAAACCTAACTGTTCAAAAGTTATGACCAAGGTTAAAGTTTTTAAAAAGTTGGTCAAACTCCAAGGTCAAGGTCAAAGTTCTTGATATCCAATGAAAGGTCCTGTCACAAGAATTAAATATGTCAAGTATGAAAGCCCTAGCCCTTACTGTTCAAAAGTTATGGCCAAGGTTAAAGTTTTTTCATAAGTACGAAGATCTCCAAGGTCAAGGTCAAAAGTTCAAAGTTGCCTGTATCAAATGAAAGTTCTTGCCACAAAAAATACTTATGTGAAATATGAAAAGTCTTATAATCTACTGTTCAAAAGTTATGGCCAAGGTCACAGTCTTTAAAAAGGTCAAACTCCAAGGTCAAGGTCCGAGGGTCAGTGTTCTTGATATCAGATGAAAGGTTCCTTTCACAAGGATTGCATATGTGAATAATGAAAGCCCTAGCTCTAACCCTTCAAAAGTTATGGTCAATATTTGTTTTTAAAAGTAGGTCAAACTCCAAGGTCAAAGGGCCAAAGTTCTTGGTATCCAATAAAAGGTCTTTTTAAAAGAATTATGTATGTGAAGTATTAAAGCCTTAGCCCTTATTGTTCAAAGTTTTTTTCATAATTACGGAAATCTCCAAGGTCAAAACGTCAAACTTGTTGGTATCCAGTGAAAGGCCTTGCCACAAAAATATATACAGTGAAATATCAGTATCTCGAAGTTGAGGGGACCTGGATACGACTTCGAGATATCCGGGGGTTCGAGATATCCGAAGTTATCTTCCAACGTCGAATCAATAATTTCCCGTTTTTTTTTTTCCCGTATGTATCTTCATGCATAACACTGTCCTGTATTACCAAACATGTAGTCTTTACGGTAAAGACTCAAGCATATTCGCAATAAATATTAAGAAAAACAATGTTGTCGTTTTCTTTATCGTGTATAATTGTAAAACAATTTAATATACATGCCTTATAATTTATTGCATATACAGTGATTTTACATTTTCCAGGCCATGCTTACGTGGTCAAACGGGATGCATCATTGGCGTTATAGTTGAAGAACCTTCTTCGTAAGAAAAGAAAAAGACGAATTTTTAAAAAACATTATTTGATGAAAAATGTTATTCAGAGCACTAAAAAAGTAATAAGTATTTAAACTGTGTACCTAAGTATTATAAACAGTTTACATATATTACATTACGAAGTATCACTAAGGAACATATGGTTTACGAAACTAACAATGCAAATGGCGGTCAAGGTTATCTATTTATACGCAGATAAACATGAATGTAATCAATCACTGCACTTTGCATTACGCACTGCAACTTAACTGTTTAAAATTTAAGTTTATCTTGAAAAATCTTTGTGTTTTATGAATTTACGATTTTAAAATTATACAGAGCATATTATTAAATGCAATATCAGTAATAGTTATACTGTCTGTTTTTATGAATTGCTGCGAAGTGGTTTGTTTTATCGGTCGTAGACTACACCAAACACCCAAGCTCTGGTACCATTTACCTGCCACAGATACCCAACTTGAGCTTGGGATTAATCAAAATTTAAAATTAAAATTCCCCCGGTTTGAAGGTGTTAATTAATAGCCACTGGCGAGAATGTGTGAAGTCACGACGCCAGGTGTGTTCAGTAGACTGAGAAATTCACTGCACTTCGAGATAAGCCAGGTAAAAATTTGGCTTGGGACTTTGAATATACTTCGACATAAGCGGGGTATTCGAGATTACCGTGTTCGAGATATCAGGTGTTTTTTAAATCATAAATATAGAGAAAACGGTCGGGACTGGCGATCGACTTCGACATAAGCGGGATATTCGAAATATCCCATGTTCGAGATACTGATATTTACCTGTATGTGAAATATGAAAGCCCTAGTCTTTACCGTTCAATAGTTATGATTAAAGTAAAAATTAAGAATTTTAGTGTGAAAGTGGGTCGAACTCCAAGGTCAAGGTCAAAAGGTCAAATTTGGTGGTACCCAAAGAAGGTCTTGTCACAAGGATACACAAGTGAAATATGAGAGCCATAGCTCCCCTCAATCAAAAGTTATGGGCAAGGTTAAAATTTTTGTGACAGACGGACGTGACAGACGGACAGACGAATGAGATTTAATGTCCCCTCGCTTTCGCAAAAGCGGGGGACAATTAATAAAATGATAGCCCTATAAATGTCATTCCTACCAGATTAAGTTAGACATAACCTAAAGGTTGCATTACACTTGATAATTTGATGATTCAAATCTTTCTTAGAGATTAAGTCATCTTGACAAGGACTTTTTAGCTCACCTGAACCAAAGGCTGAAGTGAGCTTTCCTGATCACATTTTTTCCATCGTCCGTCCATCTAGCTGTCTGTCCGTCCGTCCATCTGTAAACTTTTCACATTTTCGACTTCTTCTCAAGAACCACTGGGCCAATTTTAACCAATCTTGGTACAAAGCATCCTTGGGTGAAGGGGAGTTTAAATTGTTAAAATGAAGGGCCAAGTCCCCTCCCAAGGGGAGATAATCAAGAAAAGACAAAAATAGGGTGGGGTCTGGTAAAAAATCTTCTCAAGAACCACTGGGACAGAAAAGCTGAAACTTATGTGGAAGCATCCTAGGATAGTGTAGATTCTAAATTCTTCAAATCATGACCCCCGGGGGTTGGGCAGGGCCACAATAGGGAATCAAAGTTTTACATAGAAATATATAGAAAAAATAAAAATTAAAAATCTTCTTCTCAAGAACCACTGGGACAGAAAAGCTGAAATTTATGTGGAAGCATCCTGGGATAGTGTAAATTCTAAATTGTTCAGATCATGACCCCCGGGGGTTGGGCAGGGCCACAATAGGATATCAAAGTTTTACAAAGAAATATGTAAGAAAATTCTTTAAAAATCTTCTTGTCAAGAACCACTGGGCCAGAAAAACTGAAACTTATGTGGAAGCATCCAGGGGTAGTGTAGATTCTAAATTGTTCAATTCATGACCCCCAGGGTAGGACAGGGCCATTATTTGGAATCCCAAAAGGTTATCACAATGGGGAAATTTTGTAAAGAACAGCACGGTCAAAGCTACTCAGGTGAGGGATGTGGCCCATGGGCCTCTTGTTGATTTATATGCCATACATAAGGCTATTGTTTGATGTAAATATTTGTGTTTCAGACCCCAGTTTATGTGAAGAAAGATGACCAGGTCATACTTCACATCTGGAGAAGCTGTACTGCCAAGAATGTCTGGTATGAGTGGACCATGGTAGAGCCCACAGTCCTACCGATCCACAATCCAAAGGGGCGGTCCTACACTATAGGATTGTAGGACCCAGCAGTCCATATCTACATCTTAAAGGAGTATTCTACAACTTAGGACTGTAGGACTAAGTCAAATATAACAGACAGTCATACCCATCCCCAACCCAAAGGAATGCTCCTGAATGAAATAAATGTTGTTGCTAACGAAATCTTCAAAAGATTATTCTTAGTCATGATGAAAGATCTGTAACTTTTAGAACTATTCACTTCAATGCAATTAAATTTCATTTTATGATGCATATTAAAAGTTTATTGTAATTAAGATTGTCTTGGACTTTTTTGCTACAAATTTGATATTAAGTATAACTGCTATAACAACACATTCATAATAAAATATATGCCTCTGCATCAACAATATGTTTTTGCTTATGTTCCTGCAAACACATCTGAATAAGTAACGAGTCTTCAGTGACAAATTTGCTGCTTGACAATTAGTGTTCATTGACATTAATATTATGGTGGTTTTTAAAGGTGCCTAGACACAGATTTGAACTTAATATATTCTCAAATTTTTTGTATAATATCACAACTTGGATTACAATATCGCGATATACGTGTATTTAATGCTCATTGTTACATGAAGGAAAGTCCCATTATTGACATTATCAACCCTACAAGTATTAAAATTGCTAGAAGAGTACGTAACTCTTTGAAAAAGTGCTTTGATATTAGGGAGGAAAACCTTCAACAAACCTGAAATGCTTACAGCATGCTCTACATATGGACAATTTCTAAAACGAGGTAAAATATTAACAAACAAGTTGATAAAACAAGAATATCAGCAGTTTCGTTCAAAGTCATCATTTCGTTAGTTCTATGGTCGATACAATGACCTTGTCAGCAAAAACAATTTTTCATTGAGTCAAATGCTGATGACGTTTTTCATACTAGTTGTAAGTACATTATTTATACACTGAATTGACGACGGATTTTTCCGTTATTTCCCGATCATGACAAGGAGTACAAGGCGGGTGTGTCCGGTTGGCAATGAGATGCTCACTCCTCCATGGCACCTGATCCTACCTCTGATGTTTTGGAGGTCCGTGTTTGCTCTGCTCCTATTTTGTACTGTTTTATGGACTTTTTATCTTGAATACCCTTCGTTATCTCCATATATTTCACTGGATATTTTTTATTTTGTATGTTAATTGTTGTATTCTTGACTATATGCCAATGTATGGTAGTGTTGTCATTAAATAAATTGAATTACTATATATTGTAATAGCATTTCACACGAAAATATATTAAAAAACTTATTTTATCTGGAAATCATTGGAAGTAGAAAGTTCGGGACTCGTTTGATTAACACATCCTTGCACTTACTTTTAAACATTTTAACTTTATCCTTAAGTTAATATTTAAGAAAAGTAGCAATTTTGATGTGTATTAATGAAAAAATATTACATCTATAATCCAGAAATTTCAGCGTAGAAATGTTCAAAAGCAAAACCTACTCACAAATATCGTCAGTCCGTGATCAGTGTTGTGTACATAGCTTAACTAATTGAAATTATACACCCATGAAACGTAAACTGTATTTGTAAACAGGGCACAAGCTCACTTATTGTTACTGTTTTCGATTCACTGGGTGTGTTCAATTGTTAAACCACTGCACATACCACTGAGAACGGACTGACAATACTGTTATTGGGTTTTGCTTTCTCACATTTCTACTCTGAATCTTCTGGATTAATATTTTTCATCAATACACAAGAAAATTGCTACTTATCTTGAGTATAAAGAATAAAAATTAAATTTGTGAAAGTGCAAGGATGTGTCAATCAATCACGTCCAGAAATACATTTACGAAGTTTCAATAACTTCGAGAAAAAATAAGATTTTTATTCTAGTTTTGTATGAAATGCTAAAGCAACATATAACTCATGAAATCATACAGAAAATTTGCGAAAATATTAACTTTAAATCTTTGTCCAAGCACCTTTAAAGATATATGAACTCCAGCATCTTCAGACTATCAGGTATTTGTTTGAAAAATCAGAATGTAAGTGATCAAATTTTTGAGTTTCATTTAATCGAAAAAAGCAGCTGTCTATGATCACAAGCATCCTTGCAATGTCAGAGGTCACAGGTCAACACGTTGCCGTGGCATTCGACTCCAGACCCATGGCGTTGTGTAGATGGATGTGAAAAAGCTTAATCTTTTATTTTTCGCGAGGAACGGTCAAATTACATGTACGAGGGCTGTTCAATGAATTATGTCCTCGGTGCTCGTAAAGAAGCAAAAGACGCTTTTCAATGACTTAGTCTCAACGTTAAATATTCTCTTTAAATTGAAACTCATGTCCGTAACATTTTAATTTTATCCAATTTCTTATTGTTTTTAGAACTCATTTTTGAGTATGGCCCTTCGTATACTGGAATATGGCAAATCCTATGATTTCCAGGACTTTTTTCAAGTTTGGAAAATGAAACAAAAGTCTGGAATATGGCAGATTAACTTTCTATGATTTTCAGGCAGTGTGGTTTTGGACTTGAAGAACTTTAATATAGTGGATTCCTGATTTTGGTTCCTTCCTCTCATAAAACTTTTGTTTTTTTTTTTGCAAGTTTGGAAATTTTAACAAGACCAACAAAAAATGGCATATAAAACTGTCTTTAACCTCATACATGTTCAATTCTTTGCTCTTTTCAGACCTTTGCTGTTTTGTGTCAAGTGCATCTTATTGTAATTTTGTTCCGGGGAGTTTTAAGCACTGGATTCAAGTTTCATTAACTCTTTGAATTTCAGACGAACGTGAATAACAATTTCTGATTTTTTAAAGAATAATTGTTTAGATATATATTCTTGCACGCTGTCGTTTTCACTAATTTTTCAAAACATAGGGTGGCCATTGAGTACTAATTAAGCCTTTTCACTGTCAAATGTTTTTTTTTTTTTTTTAAATAGTTTGGATGTCTTCAAATTTGCTAGACGCTGTCATATATTTTTAGTTTCTACACACATAGCTTAATTAAAATTCATATCAAAAAATGGGGGTCAATACGCTTCTTTTGGCGCAACAATACATTTAATATGACCTTTTTGCACTGAAATTTGTGTCTTGATTAAAAAGTAAATTTTTGATGTTTTCCTCTCCATAAACAAAATGAGCACTAAGTTTGTTTAAAAAAAGACTTGTGACTTTTCATATTGCTTCGGATAATCAATTATTTGACCTTTCTGCACTAATAAAAAGTGATTTTTCTGGCATTAAAAAATTTAATAAGCAAGAATATTATTTTCTTAAACTTTTTCTGATTTTAAGCAAGTAGGTCAAATTTACCTTGAATATTTAGAAAAGAACATCAAATTTGGGGGTATATGATGTAAATTTTTAGATATTACTATAAAAGAATTTTAAAAATTGAAATTATAACAAAAAAGTTCGTGGACTGAGGCTATAAAATCAGACCACTAACATTTAATAAAAAGGCATATAAAACTGTCTTTAACCTCATGCAATTCTTTGCTCTATTCAGGCCTTTGCTGTTTTGTGTCAAGTGTTTGACATAGACTTATTCCGACTACAAATCGTAATTTTGTTTTCTCCCTGAAATCTATTTTGGCATTAAAAACAAGAAATTTGGAGCATATTATTTCTCCGTAGTCAGTTTAAACATTTCCTAGGTGTATACCAGTTTTTCCAAAAAAACTTCATTTCATTTTTCAACTGTTTGTTTCTTTGAAAATTTCAATAAAATTTCATAGAACTTCCAGAATTAGGTAAAAATTCCATATTTTATGAACGTGAATAACAATTTCTGATTTTTTAAAGAATAATTGTTTAGATATTGCTTACAAAAACTTACTAATTTATTTAAAAATAGTTTATGATTTGAGGTTTATTCTTTAATGATTTAAATAAATATTTTAAAACTCATTGATGTACAAAGCGGTTTTAATTTTATGGCGCTAGTCCACGAACTTTTTGATAACCCCTCGGTCACACTTTGTTGATACATAAGAAATAATTAAATAGAAGTACTGTGTGCACCCAGCATGTTTTTTTTAAAATAAAAACTGTTTTTCGAACTACCCCCAAATTGATGTCTATCAAATTTGCTATGTGTCTTAAAGACAATCAAACATCATAAGTAATAATTTGTTGAATTTTGGCAAAGAGAACATTGGTTGTTGTAAGTCCTTGTCGCCAAGGACGGTACCCATTTTTGCTACCCATTATATCATTATTGTTCATTGGAATCCACCTGTTCATGTGTCTATAAAACAGACGTTGGTTGCTGTAAATTTCACATATTTCAGTGAATATTTCTTTGGGATTCTTAACGAGTTTTACAGCAGCTTTCATGAAGCGTTTAATTTCACTCTTCTTTACCGATTCTTTACCATTCATTTTTCATGCAGTGTCTCGAATAGTCTTTGTTTTCCAGCTTCTCACAATGAAAATATGAGATGAAAAGTGGTCACATAAACTTATATCAATTCATTAAAGATTCAAGCATGAGAGAAAGCCAAGCTTATTGTCATATGACATCTGTGTTGCATGTCATAGAGTTCAGGACATTATTTATTGAACAGTCCTCGTAAGTGCTGAAAATGCACATGTCTTCATGTTACTGTATTTTATTTTAAAAAATTACTAGATTTTATTGCAATTAATGTTTAAGATTCCCCTTTTGATATGCATTTATTGAATGTTGCAAAGTATGTCTGAAGATGTCAGAAATTCCTTTTTTTTTATCATGTGTACATCTTAGATCTATACAACGATCATGAAAATATTAACTGATTAATGGATCATGACAAATTGTCTAGACGAAAATTACTACTTAGGCCAACATTTGTCTTTTCATTAACAAATCGCTCGGGTAACAAAGTCAAAATGACAAAGGAAAAAAATATTGCTGAATATTTTAAAATAGTTTTTCGGGAAGTCGAAAGGGGGATGTGTGTGTTTCAGCTGATATCACTCACATTCATTAATGAAAAGCTGATGGCACCAAGGAGTAAGCATTCTAAATAAAAAAAAATACCTGTTTAACAAAACATCTTCGCTAGTCAAGGGTTTCTGATACGCTTCTCTCCTTATGAGGAGAGTATACGTAGCGTATCGGAAAACCTTGACGAGCGAAGATGACAGTGAAGGAGAAACTTCAGGAGTACTGTGTGTTGTGAGGTGTGTTGTATTTGTATTGTTTCATCATGTATATTATTAGTAACATTAAGTTTCTTGAATATTCCAGAGTGGTCAACATGTTCGTTCATTTTTTTCTAGAACATTCTTAAATTTTGTGTATGTCCAGATTGTTCCAGTAATATATTATTTTAGCAACTTCTGGAATAATCTAGATTTATAATACTGTATAAATACCCTGTCAATTCTATGCATAGATATACATTGTCTTATAAGCACCATTGAGGTACAGCTGGGATATATATTCACTGGGACATTGTGTGCAGCAACGGACACTCTGATGTATGTATTTCTAGATTCTTGCTAAGTTTGTACTTTATGATTTGTATATATTACTGTAAATAAATTATTGTTAAGTTTAAACTGTGTGTTTGATCTTTGCTGGCATTTAGGGTTATTCTGACCCATAACATGTGCAACAATATATTGGAGAGGTGGTGAAAATCAAATGTGAATGCTTAAAAATTTCAAGGAACTTTTGGAAAATTTGAAATCACAAAAGTTTACCAAGATCAACAGCATGAAAACTTGCGATTTTTCAACTTTATATATACAACTGTTCCCCACACTAAATCAAATTCTATAGGCCTTTTGATATCATTGACAGCGACTTTTTAAATATGGAACTCGTAAATTTACTTACTTTGTCACTGATCATTTGCAAAATTAGTTTGTTAAAAAGCATTCTGATTTGTACACACAAGTACTCTGAACTTGATATTCAAAAGATGCTTGAGTTTTTTATTGACAATATCTATGTAGTATTTGAAGACTACAACTTTCAACAATCTATTGGAATTCTCATGGGTTCCAATTTCACCCCATTATTAGCAGACCTATTTTTGTATTCATATGAAGCAGAATTTGTTTAAATCTTACACGTGAAAAGAAGAAAACACTTGCTGTGGCCTTCAACTCGACACTAAGAAATATCGACGACGTATTGTTCATTAACAATGGTCATTTTCTTTCGTAAGTCGATACGATGTTTCCCGGTGAGCTTGAAATAAAAGATACCACAGAGTATGACACATCTGTTTCATACTTAGATATTTTACTTGAAAAAGACGTTAATAGTAATCTAACAACCAAGCTTTATAATAAACGTGATGACTTTGATTTTTCAATCGTCAAACTTCCCTACTTGTACAGCAATATACCTTCATCATCCTCATACGAGGTTTATTTCTTTCAGTTGATTCCAAACGCAAGAGGATGCTCTACGTATGAACAATTTTTAAAACGAGTTAAATTATTGACAAACAAGTTGCTGAAACAAGAATATCTTTCTTTAAAAGTTATCATTCGTAAGTTCTATGGTCGTTACAATAATCTTGTCAGCAAATATATCTTATTTAGTCAAATACTGACTGACGTTTTTCATACTAATGATTAGGCCGTTATAGACACACTGAATTGTCGACAGATTTTCCCGTTATTTCCTGATCATATGACAAGGGGCACATTGCACGGGATGATCAATCTTTCGTGGTACCTGATCCCACCTCTGATGATTTGGAGGTCCGTGTTTGCTCTGCTCCTATTTTGCATTGTTTGATGGACTTATTATATTGAGAACTGTTCGTTGTCTCTTGTTTGTTTCATTTTATTAAAAAAAAAACTTTTATCTGGAAGAACCATGGGGCAACGGACATTCATCATCTGTAGTAACAATTTTTGTATTTGCAAACAAGTCCATCTTACATTAAACATTGTCGAAAGCCCTGTTATATGAACTTAAGTATCAGTAGCCTATTTTGGTTTAAAATTGATTTTGCATGTACTCAGAGCATATGCTTTTGAGTACGGAATCAGTTGGGAGATATAAAATATGATATGCAGGTGTTCAGATTCCTGCATAGGGAAAGTTGACGTTGGAAAAGGTAAGCCATCATGATTTTAAAGAAGTTAATTTAGTTGTTCATGTTTGGCCATTAATATCTATTGTCAATATTAGAAACCTAGTTATGAAACATTTTAACTATATATATATATATATATATATATATATATATATATATATATATATATATATATATATATATATATATATATATATATATATATATATATTAAACATTGTTAAAGTGATATCACTTTTTCTACGCAGTAAACGTTTTATCCGTTTTATCACGTGTACTGAACACACTGGTCCATTATTTGTAATTTATTATGTCCTTTTGTACTTGTTCAGTATGTACATGTGTATAAACATGCTTAAGCTTATTTTTAGGTAACAATTCCTAACCATTTTAGGAATTCTCTACAAGAGGCAAAAATGTTCTATAAAACTGCCCTCATAAGCTACATCTATATCAGAAGCCGCTTCTCTTTGTTTTCTGTTTTGTACTGTTCAGCACGATTTATATAAAAACTGTGAGTATGTTAAGTTATGAGTGACATATTTTTGTAAGTAGAAATCTGTTTCTAGTTTCCGGACAGGAACCAGTAAAACATCCCCAGACAACCTGGTGAAGAGGTGTGACCTTCAGAGGACTTCTTACGACAGGAAATACGTCACAGCTATATAGAAAGCTCCCTGCTTGCTTTATTCCCGCCCCCAAGCACAATAGTTACGATTAAAATGGAGAATTCTGATCTTTTTATTATACATTATACGTTGAAAAACAATTTAAAGACTTATTAGCTATAAAGGCATCTTCTAAAAAAATCTACACAGAATAAGTTTTTGTATTCATATGAATCAGAAAAAAACTCATATATGAAAAGAAAACACTTGCTGTGATCGAGATATATAGACGACGTATATTATACCATCAATTTACAATAGTTATTTGCAGTCATATGTCGACACATTTTATCCAAGTTAGCTTGAAATAAAAGATACCACATAGTAAGAGTCTGACATATCTGCTTCAAATAGGATATTTTATTATAGAAAAAGATGTCAAGTGAATTAAAACATATAACAACGAAGCTTTATGATAAGGTCATATTTAAAATATATTATATTTGCCCTCCCTAAAAAAAATTAAGTCAGTAGGTAGGTGGGATTTTTGTTTTCAGAAAATTGCAACGTATTTTTTTATTCAGGAGAAAAAGTTTAAAAAACCGTTTCCTGGGGGTTTAAAAAAGTAAATATGAGTTGAGCAATTTTTAGCAAGTCGGGCGCGAGACGACAAACAAACACTTTTTTTAAAGATAGCCTAAATGTGATACTTCACAATTTCAATCGCCAACTCCCCTTACTGACATGTTTGCAGCAATAAACCCTCTTATCACCTGCATACGGGTTTATCTCTCTCAGTTGATTCGAATCGCAAGGGCATGCTCTACGTAAGAACAATTTCTAACACGAGGCAAATTATTGATAAACAAGTTGATGAAACAAGAATATCAATAGTCTCATTTAAAGTCACCATCTTGCGAGTTCTATGGTCGATACAATGACTTTTCTCTTATCAATTGTTAGGCCATTATTTACACACTGAATTGTCTACAGATTTCCTCCTTCTTTTCCGAACATGACAAGGAGCACACGACAGGTGTGACCGATCGATGAAAGCCGATTCTTGCATCGCCCAGTAGACGTCAGGATTCGGGTATGGAAACACCCAAAACTGAAAACAAATACATTTACTGAAATCAAAAGCTTTTGGTCATGTTGGGGAAGCGGCGTAAACGTATGAGGATGTTTCTCTTTGCGGTGTTAACTGGAGTTGAAAGTTCATGATGGCATCTTCAGTACTACACAAAAGTAGTTTGATCTCCTTTTGGTGATCATTCATTAGCGATTAAGTTGACTAGATCTCACGAGACCAGAGTAATTAAAAACTATCTTCGCCATGAAGTTATTGAAACTTTACTCTGGACCGCCATGAACCATTTGAGCACGTTACGGAGTATCTTTGTCGAAGAATTAATCAGGGACTCTGAGATGTGAAAACTTACAGGAATTTGAAGACAATTTAATTAAGAAATGGAGTCTGTTCAGCATGAAAAAAATACCTTAAAGAACCGTACACATTCTGTTGTTTATACACGTTATTTAATATCTTTGTTAATAAAATGTCTAGCTCTGTAAATGTCAACAAAGTTTTACATGCAATTTGCTAGCAACTTTTGACAACAATAAAACGGTAAATTGTATATTTTGGTTGCTTTTCCCTTGAAATCTAACTATTCACACAGATTAGTTAGCACAACTCGACATTTAGATTTATTATACTTCTGTTAAAATGTTTCCTATATAAAGTTCAGAAGGTAAGATAGCTATCTTTTATAGTTCAGGCATAGCAAAGCTATACCCCGGGGTATAGTTTTTGCTATCCACCCTCGGAAAATTTTCATGCAATTTTTGCCTCCAATTTTGATTTCCAGCGATAAATCTATTGACTGATGATGTCATAATGACTTCAGTAGCATTGTGACGTCATCGGGATTTCAGATTATTCTTGCAATATTATCTTACTCCCAAAAAATTCAAACCATAGAAATTATATTATACATCAGTATAATAAAACTCTTATCCACTGGTTGTGAGTGGGATAGCTCTTTTATCAAACCCTTGACAGCGAATATTCCCCTCAGGCATCCCTCGGGGAATAGTCGCGGGTTTGATAAAAGACCTATCCCACTCACAACCAGCGGATAAGTGTATAATATCGTTGTCAATTAACAATCAGCTATAGGGTTATTCACATTCTTATGTTGATACGATATATCCCCACGAGTTTGAGATAAAAGATACCATAGAGTCTGACACACCTGTTTCATATGTCTATATTTTACCTTAAAAAGACATGAATGGTAATATAACAACCAAGCTCTATGATAAACGTACGTGATGACTTTAACTTTTCAATCTTCAACTTTCCTTACTTATACAGCAATATATCTTCATCCTCTGCATATGGAGTCTATATCTCTCAGTTGATTCGATACGCACGAGCATGCTCTACGTATGTACAATTTATAACACGAGGTGAATTATTGAAAAACAAGCTGAGGACACAAGAATTTCAGCAGTCTCGTTTAAAGTCATCATTTCACAAGTCTTATGGTCGATATAATGGCCTCAGTCGTCAGTCAATACCTTTTATCAATGAGTCAAATGTTGACTGACGGTTTTTTTTTCATATTAATTATTAGGCCTTCATTTAAACAATGCATTGTCGACGGAATTTTCCTTTATTTCCCGATCAGGCCAAGGAGACAAGGAGAACACAGCGAGTGTGACCGACCGGCAGGGTATGCTCACTCGTCCATGGCACCTGATCCCACCTCTGATTTTGTTGGAGGTCTGTGTTTCCTCTGCTCCTACTTTGTATTTTCACAGTGCAGTCTACAGGAGAAGACAAAAATACTTGTTGTGGTCTTTAACCCGACATTTAGATGATATAGGACATTTCTACGGTCGATGCAATGGCATTTTCAGCTCATACAATTTATCAAGTGCTGACTTACTTTTTTCAAACCAATTGTTAAGCCATATATCATCAAAACACTAGATTGTCTATGAATTTCTCCGTTTACCTGATGATGACAATGGGCACGGGACCGGTCAGCAGGGGATGCTAACTTCTCCATAGCACCTGATCCCACCTCCGATGTTTTCAGTGGTCTGTGTTTGCTCTGCTTCCACTTTTTTTGTAACAATGAACTTCTGGGCATGATTACTGTTTATTATCTCTATATTTTAATCAATTTCCAGTTTTGCCTTTTTTTTTTAAAAATCTCGAAGAAACAGATTCCATCAATCCTACCGCGTTTTCTTGTACATTGCTATTTGATTCTGAGCTTTGTTTTTAACTTTGTCATTGAAGCCTCCGTTAGAGTTGATAACTTATAGTAACTAATTTATCAATATTTGCTGAATATACATTGAATCTATGTAAATCTATGCAAAGATCTACTCGTAAAAAAATGTTAAAACGTTCATTGAGTTTTTCCAGTAAAGTGATTTTTCTTCCTCTGAAATATCGTATACATGTAAATCTTTCGTTAACATTTTTATTCATATGTTTTGCAATTTACCTTAAATATCTTTTGCCTTTTTCGATCTGATCCTTTGGCAAGAGAAAGATGGATATGGTCTAAAATCCATGATAGGTATCTGAGATAACGATACGATAAATTCTGAAATTAGAAAATGCTTGACCAAAAAGATAAAACTGATGAAAATGTATGGTATATGACAAGATCAGTTTTACAACAGACTTTAAAGTGTTATTGACACCTGTAGACGTAGAGATATCATACTGGGAGATCAGATGACGACATTGGAAATAACAAGGGGATGTGATAAGTCAGGGAACGACAAGGATTGGCTCATATTAACAAAGATGGCGAAAGTCTTGCACATTTTTTTTTTAATTCAACAGATGATCATAAGGTAACAATATTAAGACAAAATTATCCAAAAAAGCTATACATGGGTATCACCAGACCTCTCAGAACCAAATAGACCATAATTATTTTAAAAAGAAATTAGAAGATCAAAAGCACTTGTAAATAAGTATGAGAAAAAAAAGAAACAAGTGGAGAAGAGAGACTATCAAAGCTGACAAAATAAGCTAGAGAGACAGGAGACGGTGAGAATCACTGTAGTTTAACATTCTACATTTAGTTTTATTTTGTTTAATCACTGAAGATTTCAAATCTTTTTCTGAAAATGTTTTGCTGGAGATAATCATTTATGAGCCAGGTTTGCAGATATTCAGTAAGATTATAGGTATATAAAACAGTGAAAATGTCAGGTATGAACAACGTTGTTTTGTGGAACCGACAAGGATTCATACCTGTTGTTATTACAGTTTAATTACTTGTAACATTATTGAATACCGTACTAAACATATTACGTCAGTGTCTAGCCTATTGTTTATTAACTTCTATAATAGTGTGTGATATATGTAGACACTGCAGTTCAGTAATTCAAATTACGTAACTTCTTTCTAATCCTCTGCATTTTAAAATTAGATTTTCATCTTAAAAATAGATTTTTCAACCATAAATAAATCCAGAGGTAGGATCAGGTGCCAAAGAGGAGTGAGCATCCCTTGCACCTCGGTCACACCCACCGTGTGCTCCTTGTCATGATCAGGAAAATTCGTCGTCAATTCAGTGTATAAATAATGGACTAACAATTATGAAAAACATCAGTGAGCATTTGACTTAATGATAAATTGTATTTGTTGACAATGTCATTGTATATCGACCATAGAACTTACGAAGTGATAATTTTAAGGCTCTCTCATATAAAATGTTGCTTGAACCTTAATGATTTTCCAAAAGAAATGTATTTTATAAGTTAAATACAAACAATTATAGCATAGCTTGCGGGACAAAGTTGGACAAAAAAGACACCCAACTTGGCAAATTTATAAAGGAATAATACCCATTTATGTCAGTTATCTCTCTTATCAGAGTATCAATGAACCTTCTTCAACTTGTTTGTCAATAATTTATCTCGTTTTAGAAATCGTTCATACATAGAGCATGCTCTTGCGTATCGAATCAACTGAAATATATAAACTTCGTATGCAGGTGATGAAGGTATATTGCTGCATAAGTAAGGGAAGTTGATGATTGAAAAGTTAAAGTCATCACGTTTATCATAGAGCTTGGTTGTTAGATTATCATTAACGTCTTTTTAAAGTAAAATATCTAACTATGAAAAATATGTGTCTAACTCTGTGGTACATGTATCTTTTATCTCAATATATCGTATCGACATTGTACCCATTGGAATTCCAATAGATTGTTTGAAGACCTGGTCTCTATAAACAAACATAGATATTGTCAATCAGAAACTCAAGCATCTTTTTGATGTCAACTTCAGAGTACTTGTGTGTACAATCAGAATGTTTTTTAATACCGGTAAAATAATTTTGCAAATAACCAATGACAAGGTAAGTAAATTTACAAGTTCCATTTTTATTGAAGAAGGAAGCAGCTGTCAATGATATTTAAAAGCCTGGACTTAAATTTATCGTGGGGAATGGTTGTGTATTAAGTTGAAAAGTCGTAAGTTTTTAAGCAGTTAATTTTGGTAAAATCTTGTCCTTTCAAATTGTCCAAAAGTTCCTTGGAATTTTTTCAGTTTCCACATCTGATTTACACCACTTCTTGAATACATTGTTGCACAGTCTTGAAGTTTCTCCTTCACTGCAGTTAATATCTTAATGAGGAGTAAAGAAAGAGAATATACTAGTCACTGATGAGTTTTCAGCATCAAAGGCCGTCCATTGTATATGGGTAGAAATTCCAATCCCCCTGTTCCTTGAGAAAACATTAAGGCTATTCATGTAAATTCTTTATTTTAGATGAAAAACACCTTGTACAATATTGTTCATTGTACGTCCAATACTCGTAGATGCAAGTATACTGATATATTTAATATGAACACGTAATAATCCCATGTAAAAATTGTTATGTTTAGGGTAATGTTAATAGAATTCCATTGGCATCGATACTAAGTTTATAGTTTGACTTTCCTAGATGGCCGATCGGTCAAGCGCCCTGTTCCCGATCTGCTAGGACAGATTCCGTAACTGCAAAGTAGACTTTTGGGTTGGAACGGGAGTAGATATGTATGCGGATAGAACTTCATACCCGCGTCTGTCCCAACAGAGAATTATTCTCTCTCTCTGTCTCTCTCTCTCTCTCAATAATCTTCAATAACGCTTGTTTTATTCTAACCCCTTTCAATTTATTTCGTCTAATATCGCCATTTTCCTTTCATTTAATAAGAGTGCGGCTTTTGATGAAGTTTTTCTTTAAATTGTGTTCACTCTTCTTTTATTTGTATGATATTCCTGGAGGATAAAAGATAACTGCATTTTTCAGATTATGAATTTAGAATTCGTACAAGGAAAAGCACTTCTGTATTTCAAAGGCCCTGCATTATTATAGTAGCTACTTTACAATGTGGAAATGGTTCATTCTGAATCGGAATTAGACACGTGACATTAATTTAGAGCTCTGAAACAAATGTTAATGGCGTGCAATGTATATTTCCTATTGTATTTTCCGTTATAAAGAAATAGCGGTTTCCTGACGTGAAAAGCCTTATTTTACAAAGAGATGTTGATCTTACACTAAGATTTAATAACTAAATGACTCAAGTACATGTATATTTTTCATTAAAGATCCCAAGGAAACGTAAATGATGTTCATTATCTAATTCGACTACTAGTATTTTAATACATGTTTGTCAATAAAGAGAAAGGAAAATGAGAAATAGAGACATCTAGAAAGAGAGTTTAGTGTAAGATCAGATTAAAATTATTCATTTTTACTTGTTTTTAGGTCTCCTGCCTCTCTCAGGTGACCTACCAGACGCTATCTGTTGCCCTCCGCCATCTTTCGGTATATTTTACAGACAAACTAAGCGCATGGTTGTCATGGACAAGGGTGCCTGTCTCAAAATTGTAAAACCCACGGTCCAGGTGTTAGACCTTGGGATTTGGTGTTAGGGTGGGCTTTATTGATTATAGAGTGAAAATGTATTATTTCTTTGAATATTTTTCTCAGTTAAATATAAGAATTTACAAGAATTTTAAAGCTTAATACAAAAAGTACTTTCAAAGTTTTAGTAGTCAGGTAAAATTGTTGAAAAGAAAAACAATGAATTAAGAATAATTTTTTTTACATAAGCTATAGGGACCAAGAGAGGCCATTGTAAGAGGAAATGTAATGCCTCATGTGACAACTAAAACTGTTCAAGCACTATTGTTTTGTTTAGTCTCTTACAAATGGGGGTGTATACTGCACCACCGACAAGTAAATAAATAGAACTGCCTGATGATTGGCTAAAACGAACTACACCTAAGTGACCTAACTACTCGGTATTATGTAAATCCCCGCTCATCCTATTTGTCTAGCTTTTGGGTAAAACATCTTTATCGTTATAACAGTATTTTCATTTATACTTTTATGGATCCTTTACAATGATTTATTATATTCAGGTGCCCACTAAGGCCCTTGGGCCTCTATTTCTTTCTGATATAAATGTTGTTCTATATCTTCTAGATTTGCCAATATTTAGACTAAATAAAAAACTATGTGTCCCCCTCCCCGTACCGCTCGCTTTTCATTCGACTTTGGATATTCTTGTATGATTTTAAGGAAAAACACAACGTACATACAAACTCTGCAATGCACCTTTCCCGCAGATAATTTTCTATAATATATTCTTAATTTTAAATCATAGTTTTATGAGATGTTATTACATGAAAAGGAGCATACATTACCAAGACTTTTACCAGATATAAAATCCAAGTATATTTTAAAAGAAAAATTAATATACTAGTAAATTATTTTTAGCTGGTATTTCCTACAAAATGATTTCCAGGAGGTGATTAGTACTACTAGGCATAATACAATCGCAAAAACTTCCTTCGATATTAAATTGGAACTGTTAAATTTTACTGGATGTAAGATATTCAAGTTTGAAACTACCTTACGTAGTCCTTAATTACCAATGTTTTCCTACCACAGCAACAATTTCATAGAATTTCTTTTAGTTTCTTTTACAGGGTAAACACTTAATATAAAAATTCATAAAGTTTCATTTTTGTTAGGCCTTTTTGATCTGGTTAAAATAAAGGAAATACTTTTGGCACAATACAGAATAAAAGATGTTTTCGAGGAAACTGAATGGGAATGACCAAAATAGAGTTTACAAAGCACGACAAGAGAGATCATCCTTAATTTGAATAACACGGAAGAATTGATATAAAAATAGTTCTTGGAACAGAACAATATTTCCTTATATTTCCCCGGTATCAGACTGTCTCGTCTACTGAATTGTCTATATTTATATTTAATCCCAGTTACGATCGAGTGATCTCTCTCTCTCTCTCTCTCTCTCTCTCTCTCTCTCTCTCTCTCTCTCTCTCTCTCTCAGTATTTTGTTTCAGCTCAAAAGAGTCGGGGATTCTCAAAAACCTCTTTCTAATCAATATAGTTTGTATGTAAAATTTTCACTTTCTATATTTTAGTCATAAAAACATCAAGGTCAGTTTCAACAATTAAGTTATGCAAATGGTGGGAAGTATCCCTTTAAAAGGAACAGTGTTGAATTATTAAAAAAAGCGAGAGGTCATAATTTGTCAAAGTCAAAGCGAGGTAAATTATCGACAAACACGATGATGAAACAAGAATATCAACTGTCTCGTTTAAATTTATCATTTCGTTTGTTCTATGATCGATATAATGACCTAGTCAGCAAATACAATTTATCATTAAGGTAGTCCGATCCTCAGGTTTATAAAATTAGCAGTTAAGTAATCAATAATACTCATAAAAGTATCTCTGAATCCACAAAGTTATGTAAATTTATCCACAGTATTTCTTTAAAGTTAAAGATTAAAGTTAATCATATTATATGCAGAAAATTGTCAAATCTCCAATATTTTTGCAGAAAAGGCGAATTTGAATATCAGCAATGCATTTTCTAATTGCAAATTGATCAACAAATATATGTTAGGTTAAAAAATGATAGGTATCCAGGCATTCAGAGAAATTTTTATACTTATTTAGTATTTTTTGTCTTTTATTTCCGTCATGTATTCTATAATACACAGTGTAAAAGGCTTTTGCTATCATTGCAAGACACCACAAATCACTTCTTATTTGATATCATGCTATAATAAGTGTTGGTATCTAAGGTTAGATTGAAGAAAATCTTATTTCTATAAAACTGTATTAATTTTTTTCCTTTCATAGGGTACAAATGTCAACTTTTATAAGGCCTTTTCTAAGACTTCCAAAAAACCTTGAATCTTATAAAGATGAATAAAATGAAAATTGTTGCAAGTAAAAAATTAATTTTCAAGTATCATTTAAATGCATTTCAAATTAAATATTAATTCGGAGTTGTCCTTCCTGGCTGATGATCGGATATCCTTAAGTCAAATGCTGACTGACGGTTTTCATACTAATTGTTAGGCCATTATATATACACTGAATTGTCGACGGATTTTTTCGTTATTTCCCGATCATGAAAACTGACTGGTCGGCAAAGAATGCTCACTCCTCCATGGCACCTAATCCCACTTCTGATGTTTAGGAGGTCCACGTTTGTTCTGCTGCAATTCTTATTGTTTAATAGATTTTTGGACTTTTATACTGTTCGTTTTCTCCATATATTCATGCGCACATCCCAATGTAGTGCTGATTCGAATTTCTTGAATCAGTCACCCTGGAATAAGGGCAAGATCACTAATCAGTTTAATTGATTGATTGATTATATATATTGTTTAACGTCCCTCTCGAGAATTTTTCACCCATTTAGAGACGCCACATAGAGAAGCTGCAAATTTTGTCCTATACTCGGCACTGAGGACCATTGAGCAGGGAGGGACCTTTTTCGTGCCAGCACCTACTGCGACACGGGACCTCGGTTTATACGGTCTCATCCGAAGGACCGGTCTCCACATCCCACAGTGGGAATCGAACCCGCGACGTTAGGATCAACTACTTACATCGCGATTCGAGAGCAAATGCTTTAACCACTGCTCCACGCGAGCTCTAATCAGTCAAACACGAGAATCTTTAAGAAACTACTTCTCAATAATAGCAGGTCATTGGTCCGTGAGAATTCAATGTGTCATCATCCTCATTGGCGTCCATGGATCAGTTGAATGGGTTGGTAGGGACTGACTTGTGGAGACCGGTCTGTGGTATTGATTATTAATAAGTATATATCATGCCTGCAGAGAATGAGGTTTTTTGATACGTTTTTTTATAAGCTATGTCTACGTAAATGGGTTAGGTAATTGTACCAAGAATCTTAGTTACGCGAAGCTAATCCTGGACACGGGCAAGGATTCATTTTTAATACAAAGATATTAAAAGTTTACTAACTATGCCATACAGCTATTAATCTAAGCCATGGAAGGCAGATTTCTGTTGAGGTCAAATTCAGCCATTTTAACATTTTTGGTGGGGAAAACATTTCCGCAAGCAATCATTTCCTTTCCAATACCAAATGCACAAAAGCCTAATCTCTTAAATAAAAATCTGCTTGCATTCTGCTATAAAGCACTTCATATCACTTGGAAACTTTTGTTGAAAAGCCTTCGTGACGTCATTAAAGGCGGGAAATGAAGCTAGCATAGTCCTTATCTTGTTTATTCATAAGTGAAACTAAGTTTTGTAAAATTTGTCACACAAGTAAGAAAGTGTTTGGTACTTGAAAAGTATTTATCTCGATAAATTACGCTCTCATCCGGCCTCTCGAACCTCGTTTCCTGCCCTGTATGTTTCGTCGTGATAAGTATCCAACTTCCTGTTTCTGAAATATACACTTGTCGCCGCAGAAATATGACAAGCCTCTAGCCTCGTTTTAAATTCATAACAACACTGCATTATGTATATGAGTTATCACTTTAAGGGTTGAGTTTTTTCAAATTGCTTCCTTCTGGTGTTCAATACTTTTTATGTCTCGAAAATGGTAAGTAGTCTCTACTTTCTGCTTCTTACAATTGTACCGCTACTATTCGGATGCTAAGTATAATTATAACGTAACACTACTTCATGCAATGTTTCACCGACATGAACAATTTCCTATGAGCGGGGAAATGGAAATTAAAGAGGAAAGAATCTTTAGGAAATAGGGGAGTACTACATCTCCGTTTAGAACGGACGATAAGGATATCCTATATTACAGACAGGTATTCCGGTCATATGAAATGAGCTATTTCATTACATAGTTCAAGTTCATTTTTTAACAATCAAGCACGCATTAAATGCATTTGGTGAAATTTAATTTTTATTAACAGGAAAATCGTCAAGAAGATACAGAAACCACATTGGTTCCTCCTCGCCCTCGTTCCGTTGAACAAAATAGGACGAGTCCAGAGACTGTTTTAGACACCCATCAGTGTTCCTCTGTTCCTCCATACCTCCCCAACACAGAGAAAGGCGAACAAAGAGAAACTACAGAAACATGTCAACAGCCCGCAACCTCCGACATACCACCTCTGATCCCAGAAAAACGAAGCTCGCCTGTCAACGCAATTCAGGACATTCCCATCTCTCAGACACATCAGGAGGTACACCCGTCAGATGGATTTCCTCAGCGCCCCCAAATTCCACCTTTAATACCCACAGAATCTCTGCTACGGAATGAAAACCAACCCCCCTTAGCAGATTCTACAACGCAATCTTCAAATCAAGATGGGAGCCCTGCTAGTGTTATTGATATCAAGGAAAGTGGGGAAAGCCAGCAAACAAGCTCCAATCTTTTAAGTGGAGGTATAGACAGCTTAGTGACACAGACCGTGCCCATTCCAATCCCAAGCACAATCGGGAACATAACCCCCGCAGGCTCCGAAAATGGACCTCTAGAAGAGTACGCTAGTCGTTCTATTAAAAGTGAGCCGGGGGTGGTATCAGAACCATCGTGTTCTATTTGGGGGACGTCTCATTATCAGACATCTAGCATAGATTCCACGGAATTAGCCAACATGCAGCAGTACCTCCAATACCCGGGTTACACCAATAGGTATGACACCTCAAACCAGCAGAGTTTTGACAGTGCTGGGAGGTGTTCTAGTCATGCTAACAGTGTAACGGTTGAGGATCCGATGTTAGCGCGGGATGTGAGTGCTGACATGGACGATATTAACAACCCTTTCTACACCGCTTACCCCAATATGTTCCTCAACCAACAGCAAGCTTATTCTGCCGCGGTGCCGTACGGAGACACCTCACAAAAACCTATCCAGACCTCACAGACATTACCGCCATCTTACTTTGAAAATGTAAAGAAAGCTTGTGACGTCACCTCAAAAAATGTCAATGAAGCCCATGTAACCTCATGTAGACCCAAACTTGAACACGATACAGATGGAATTCAGCCCAAAAAAGTCATAGTTCCCGCAGGTAGGAATTTAATGAAAATATGTATTTTTCACTATCTGGAATGTCTCATATTATTTCAAACTTCAATATATTTAATGTGTTTAGAATGCCTTTTTTTATTTCAAACTGAATAGCATGAGATAATAATCTAATACTTTATTCTCCTTCAGATCTGATAGCATGACATGATGAAGCTGACTGTTAAAGGCATGATCTTAAAATAAATCTTTGTTTAATTGTATCCGGGTCCTAGATCTGCATGCTCTTTGTTGACCTGAAGTTACTGAGTCTCCGGGCTTTACTTATATGAATGATGTATTATAATGAGTAAGTAGATTGTCATATCTGAATAAAATATTTATAACAAATTTCTTGCCAAACAATATTTTTTTAAAATTATTTTCTAAAAGTATTCCCCATTTATCAGATGGCAACAGATTTATTTTCCTGTTCTAGTATGATCATTGTCATGAAATTTGTTTCAACTTCTATACGCAATGTAAATGTAACTGTGTGTTTACTACTTAATGATTAATCAACATGAGAAAAATTACAGAAAGATGACCAATTAACCAGGATGTAGAGTGTATCTGTGATCTGATTGTCATATGAATTTCATATTTGTGAAGTTTGTGCGTCCCGTGATAAAATTCTGCCTTTATTTGTAGACATACATTTAAAATTAAGAACTTTTATTCCCCCTCTTTTTCCCCTAATCTTGTTATTTTGATCAATAGGAGCACACCTACTTAATAATATTAATGTAAGGCGATTAAAATACATAAAACAGGATACACCTCCGATGGCTTAGATATCTGAGTAGAGCAACCAAATCTGATGAAGTAGAGAGCATGTGTCCATGTGCTTCATCTTAAACTTGTTAAATACGAATATACATACATTTACAATGATTAGATAAGAGGTCTGTATGGTCCATTTAATTATTTACATATTTTAATAAATATATTTTTTTTTAAATGTCAATGCGTCAATTTCAGCATACCGGTATATTGAAGAAATATTAAAATTTCTGCAATTTAGTTATCATAAAATTAATCTACTTTAAAAGCTTTTGTTTTAAAGTTGATAAAGGTATTATTATAAATAAAACTGACTGGCTAACATGTGTTGAAAGTGAAACACAACGCGGAAGGAATTGATCGCGGGTATCTGGAAATGGACACGCATGATGACGCTTTTCCTGTTCTGCACAGGAAACAGATTTTTTTTATCCTTTGAAATGATCTGATATTCTTTAAATCAAACGTATGATTTTAAGTGATTGCTTACAAAGTATTTATTCTTAGTATT
The DNA here is from genome assembly GCF_032062105.1 of Saccostrea cuccullata. NCBI lineage: Eukaryota > Metazoa > Mollusca > Bivalvia > Ostreida > Ostreidae > Saccostrea > Saccostrea cuccullata. Next base: position 106,816 of record NW_026925489.1, on the reverse strand, counting down.
CATATACTAACGATTAAAAGAAACTATTGATGTTAAGTTCTTCGGAGCATATCGGGATTTTGACAAGTTTTGTTTATTTGAGTCTCTCGATGTTTACCCCTCTTCAGACACGAAGGCAGGTGCCAAATAGCGCGCCGTGAATTACAATACAGAAGTCGCGTGTCACTGCAAACACCAAAGGTGACGGAGCTCTCGGCCGGTAGTCCTTGTCCATGTGCGATTTGATTAGCTCTAATACACCTATTTTACTTGTTCACAGTTTTTATTTTCCTTTTTGAGTATGAAAATTACCGTTTTAAGGGTGTCCTACTCGGTGATTTAATGAAGGGCTTGTGCCACACGTGGGCTGCCAAACTCTACGTCGACCGGGGATAAAAATAACACCCATTTATCTTCATTTTCCTTTTTAAAGAACAATACTTTGCTTTCTCATTTTAGGAGAAAATTAATTCATAAAGCACTTAGTAATTCAACAATATCAACTGAATTAAACGTGAGGATTCAAACAAAAGAAGAAATATTTCGTTCACGCGTCAGATTTTCGGGGGTTTTCTCTTTCGTTGAACATTTTCTTTACCTGAAAATATTATCAAATTTATTAAATATGTCTTGATTATTTCTTCTTTTTTTTTAAATAAAAAAAAACAATGCCTGGTAATCAAACGCAGAGAAAAAATACTGCAAGAGTAATATGGTTCATTCTATTCATGTGTAAAAGTGCATGTAATTTTAATAATTTAAATAACGATTTTTTTTTTCTCATTATACTTTGTATACACTACTGGTATTTACTATAACATGAATTTTTATTTTGGTATTTGGGTAGGTAAATCTTGCCCTTGGATCCATCTAAAAGAAAATTTTAACAAGTCGAGATGCCCATGAATATGCAATTTATCATCATAAGAGATCTTTTCCTGTTTAGCTTTATATGATATTGGTCGAAAAACACTTGATGTGGGCGCATAATAAAAACAAAAATTGATAAAACCCTTAAAATGATATAATGTTGAACCAACAATTCTGATTGTATAATTATCTGACATTCCCTAGACCCCCAGACGTGGACGGAGGGAGACGTGCACCAGTGGCTGGAGTGGGCCAGGAACGAGTACAAACTCCGGGACCTTGACGTGGTCCGCTACCAACAGATAGACGGACGACACCTCTGTAACATGAACAAGGAGCAGTTCACGCACCTGTTTGGTCCCATTAACGCTGAGAGTCTGTACTCACATCTGAACTTCCTCAGACACGGTAATCCTCCAATCTGTCTACAAATAAAAATCAGATATACAGAGACATCATATCTCATCAACAAGCGCCTACTTTTAATTACCACATTTGCCAAGTGAAAACCAACACAAATTAAATCTATCTGAAATAAATGTTAAATGTTATTGAGTACATGTGAAACAATGAAGATTTTTCCTATGTTTTAATGTTTTCAGGCCCCGGACAAGTGACCTCCCCTAGTTGTCCCACCGTGTCTTCTTTTGTTCACGGCTCGGGAGGATCAATCAAGCAGAACGCAGGTCAGTGAGTTACCAGCGCTGCATTACATTTCCGGAATTTTGCATTGCATTTCCGACAATTATTATTTCACCGTTAGAAGTATATAAGCTTATCAGTTTAAAGTAGTAGGTGTACATTTGTAAATGACAGAAATTGTTCTTCAATCTTACATCCATTCCTCGCACTTTCCTGGTTTTAACCTCAGTTTACAAGAAAAATATAAAAAGGAACCATATTTAATAGCTTCGAAATTAAACTTGACCGACCGAATATTTTAGACCGATTCTTTGAAATCCTTTAACAGAGTCGATCGTGAAATATGAATACTGTAAGTGTTTTTCAATTTTAGTTTTCATTCTAGATAAATTATCTAGAATTTTTGATACATTAAATAAGAAATATTAATTTAGTTTCAATTGCAATTAAGATTATTATAACATTACAAAGAAGAAGTTAAAGTGAGCGATAAAATATGAATCAACACGCACTCTGTCTTAACTAAAATGGCCACTTAAGCGGTCTTAACATGAAAGATCATACATCAATGAGTATTTCTCAAGTCCTGAAGTGTTGGCTAAGCAAATAAAAAGAAATTCAGATCAAAGGAAAAGTAGCAGGTTAAGGTCTTTTGGTTTACTGAGTAAATTTATTGTTGGTATTTGGAGAGGTTGGAGAGTTTGCATTTCAGCTGATCCTTAAAAATCGGATTATCGCCCCTGCATCTGCGAAATCACCCGATAGGGTGCGCAAAAGTGAACATTACTCAAATGTACTTGACTAAGAATAAAGGCGTGTGCCTTTTTTCTCTCTTTTTATTTGTTGCGTCTTTTAGGTCGGTGATTTGTTTGTTTATTTCTTACCAGACTTTATTGACTTTCCCAGATTTCTCGGTTCTGTGACCAAATTTGGCAGGTTGTTACATTTTAGGATCAGCTCATATTGTTACTATTTACTTTTACGAAGTGGTAAATTTGTGTACATTGGGATCCTAACTACCGATTTGATACAAGTCCCTTCGTCTGCTGAGGGTCTTTGAAGTTCCCCGTCCTACACAACACGGGAAGTAATCGGAACAAAACATTTTCTTCTGTTGGAATTTTTCTTCCATAGCAAACAACAAAAGTTTGCACTAGGAAACTATGAATAAAACTCCATTTTCTCATACCAGCATTCAAGATTTAAGATACAGAATACATCTGTAACTCTTTATTTGACTTTAGATTTTGAATTAAAACGAAAAGTTAACATTAGCAAATGTAAACAACAACAAAAACTCAGTATTTTCCGATTATTTCTAGTGAGTGAAAAATTTAAGCACATTGAACAGGGTTTTTCTAAAAAAAAAATTGCTGAAGATAAAAGTTTGCATTTAAAATAGGAAGTTGAAGGGGAGGTCTTTGTCTATAATATCCAATCACAAATACAGCTGTGTAGAATTTCATCGCATTCTTTTCAGTAAAAAAAAAGTTTGTCTTTGCGATCGCAAATCCTTTTCTCCATCTTTTGTGGACAGATCACATCTAATTAACACATACTAATAGCTGATCTAAGCGGCACATTGAAAAGTCGATCAACTTTTCAAATGGTTATTTTTGTCAATTATATTACATCTCTCATTTCAAAATATTAACTTTTTGCATACAGCTAAATCCATTTGATATCGGTATTTTAATTGTGGTCGCCTTGATAAATATATTGATTGTCGGGAGATAAATTACCACTCTTCCTTTTGTTTTTTAAACCGACATATGGGAAATCGTTGTTCCTTTTATACTTCTACTAACTTTGTTCATTTGTAAAATGAGATAAAAGTGAATCTGTCATGGAAATATTAGGAAATTAGACACTGCTTGAAACAAATATTCCGAATTCGATCAGCACTGCATAAATTCTAACAATCAGCAATTTATAACGTATAACAAACCAAGATAGTGTATTTTTTCTTTTTAATTCGAGATATCCAAAAAAAAAAATGAAATTATTCAACTTATATAACTATAGATGTAGTTTTGACTTCAATTTCTTTATTTTGTACTGTACATTTTGTGTTAAAAAAGAAGGATCTTTTTCAACGCCTATATCGTTATTCTAAATGTGTCTCTAATAATTTTTACTTAGAAGTCTGACTCTGAAAAAAAAATACAAAGTGTTACATAGAAAAAAAAAAATGTAGAATTTTTGATATATTAAATAAGAAATCATGATTCAATAATGAACATTTGAAAGGAATAATTCCAAACTTTTAAATCGGTCATAAAATTTGTTGATTTTAATTATTGTGATTTTTTTTTTATTGTTTTTTAATTTTGTATCAAAATCTATCTTTCGGATGTTTATAAACATTAATTAACGTTAACATTATACATTATATTCGAACAAAGATGTTAATAATAATGATTAAAAAATGGATTAAAATAATCAAAAGGCTTTTCTCCGTACATCTCTCTCCTCTGATTGGCCAGGACTTGAAAACACTCAAATCCATAACAATTCCTCCACATTCAAATGGTTAGCACCTTTTCTAATAAAACGAAATAACGCCCCTTCACTGATCGATTTGCTATTGCTCGAAAACAGGAATATGTCTTCACCAAGTTTTCAATGTCAACAATTTAGCGGCTGTACATATAGTTATTCAGAATCAACTAATGAAAAGTGTCTTTGCTAATGTGTGAAAACGATCCCATCTTTTGTGATATTATAAATGTCAGGGAGTACACTCATAAAACTTGTGATTAACTTTTAACAATTTTTCAAGTGTTTGAAAAAGAGAAAAAAGTATTTTTAGATATTGATGACTGGTCAGTTAAGATTGTCCTCCCCCATGCTGGACGACAGCTTTTATAAACTGTCCTTCCGTCACAAATTCAAATATATGGACTATATTCATCCGTGTGCTTTTGGCGGATTCTCGCCGTTTATGTTTCCAGGTAGGTATTGGCTTTTAAGAGGGTTCGAGGAGAAGACTCTCTAATAAACTTTTGTAGTCTGTTAAATTCTTCGGCCGGTCAGTATATTGTATGGTCTTTAGTTAAATAAACAATGGCTGAAATCATTATAAGAAATTAATTTAAAAAAGAACGCGTGCTTTTTAAAAATTTTATATATTATTTTCAGATTTAGAATTTATGAAACCGGCTTTAATTTTTTAAATATTATTTTCAGATCCAGGATTCACAAAATCGGCGTGGTCCCCGCAGCCCAGCCAAACATCACAGGGTATGTCTTCATATTTTTGCATTAAACAATAGTTAGACTAAGGGTCTGATTTAAATATTTTCATTTTTACTCGAAATACCCGAATTTATTTCTTTTTAAGAATTGTTTTGAAAGAATATAAATCTCGACTGATTAAAAATGTTTCAAGTGTTAAATATCTTTTTAATTTTATGGCATTTTCTAGTAGGTTTCATGGTGTGAATACTGTTAATTTGTTGCTCATTAGAAACTTACACTAAGCGAGAATAAACGGAAATTGACCATATCGTCAAGTCCTTTCTTAAAGGAGCGCTATGAATGAAACAAATATTGATTATCCCAGAACTGGAACATGTTATAATAATTCAAAAATCCATCTGCAAAATCTGAATAAAAAGTTTAAAGCAGCGAAAGGGGTTTATTGGCAAACGTTTGTTTCCCCAAGACAGAAACCATCTACCCTTAAAATTTGAAAGTGTTCAATTGTTCGTTATGCCTTTATACTCTGAGAACGATGGTGAAGCGATATTCAGATGTCTTTGTGACACTGGTCATAACTAAGAAATCTTTAAGTAAAGTACCAGTTGAGTAGTGTTAATTCAGATTCATTCCTCAAAGGGGGACTGATTTTGTTAGAATACAATCATTTTCTCTTGCCTTAAGTCTCACCAGAACCTAGTCCTGAGAACTAATCGAGTTTTAGGGTAATGTAAACCAAGAAAGCAACCCTTTTATACTTTGTCCAAGAACGGAAATCATTTTATCCCCTTGGGTAGCTAAACTTTTCACAAAGAATTGCAAAGGGCATAGAGCACGTGATTGCATTAGCTTATGATTATTCTGAATTAAAAATATCTTTGACTTTCCCCCAAAAAGATAAGCAAATTATTCCATTGGGTAAAAAAATTAAGCGATTCTTCCTTTGTCATCCTCTTTTTTTTCTCTTCGCAATTATTAATTTTTTCTTGATTTGAGAATGTATACTTCTAAATGTCATTTAATATTTACTTTGACAGACCCGTACACATTACTTGGACCCTTGGTGGGGCGGCTGTCCAGCACAGGTAAGTCATTAGGTACATATATAGTCACACCTGTGACAGGTGAACCGTCTATGTGTTTTTCAACTTTCAAACCCTATAAGGAGAAAGTTTTCACAGCTAATAATTGCTACAAACTAATCAGTCTAGGTTGACCTTCAACGTTACATAGTGTGTAGGCTGCTGAGCCTCTTCTTCAAATGGTTTTAGGTCAAATAACGCCTTACAAAACCGCGTTTATAATGATGAGTAATGTCATAGTAAATTATTAGATAATCACATTCAATATCCTTAATACTTCTAAATTCCACTTAAGTGTGTTTATCAAATGGCACATTATTAATTTTCATTATTATTTGTTTTTTTTATCACCACAGTATAAAATATTATCTTTGGGAAAATGAATTTCCTTTTTCTTTTTAATATGGGGGGGGGGGGTTAGAGTCAGAGAGAAAGGTAATGGAAATATCTGGGTCTATTCATCAAAGTAGCTGTATGTTGTTCAAATCATGACCCCCCCCCCTCTCAAGTAAGGGAAAGGAAAATTTTTTTACAATGGAACAAATAGTACAAGAATAAACATACTATTAGTACATAGGAAAAGTCTTTAAAATTCTTTCTCAAAAACGAGGAAGCCACAATTTATTTTATTTTTATGGAGGAAACCATTTTTAGTTAAACACAGCCTTTCAAAAATCTAAATTCCCAAAGCCTTTAAGGTCTGTTGGAAAGTATAACAGCAAGAAGCAGTGTCCGATACAAGAATCCTAACATAGGCCAATTTAAAAGGATATTAACTGTAGGACATGTTTCATCATGATACAAGTATCCTAGTGTAGGTCAGTTAACTGTAGGACAGGTGGGCAATGTGGGCACCATGATATATTACCTCTACCCAGTAAATTTGAAAAAAATGCATGTCAAACTCCAAAGGTCAAAGGGTCAGTGTTGGTACCCAAAGGAAGGCCTTGTTACAAGGAATACACCTGTGAATTATGAAAGTCATAGTTCTAACTGTTCAGAAGTTATGACCAAGGTAAAAGTTTATAAAAATGCTTTAAACTCTTAGGTCAAGGTCAAAAGGTAAAAATATTTATACCAGCTGAAAGGTCTTGTCACAATAAATACACATGTGAAATATGAAAGCCCTAGCTCCAACTGATTAAAGGTTATGGCCAAGGTTAAGGTGTGGTATTTTTTTTTGTAAAAGTCGGTCAAATTCCAAGGTCAAGAGGTCAAATTTAGTGGTACCCGAAGAAAGGTCTTGTTACAAGGAATACGCCTATGAAATATGAAAGCCATAGCCCGACCCACTCAGTAGTTATGGGCTAGGTTAAAGTTGATGACAGACAGACAAAAAAGACGGCCAGAAAGACAGACAGGAAAAAAAACAGTATACCCCCGCGATCTTTCGATCCATGGGCATAAAAAACATGGTTATTTATAAAATGTTATAAGAATCGTCGAAAATATACATAAGGATATTCTCTGTAAAAATGCATTAAATATACATGCCACTGTTTGTTAAATGAACTTTATGGATTATATCGTGATAACTGAATTTGTCAATATTCATTGAAATGGATGAACTATAAATTAAAGGGTTTTTATCACGCATAGAAATTTCTTAAAAATTAAACACTATTATATTCTTGAAACATATAATTATCGTTTAATCATAAAATAATGCTTTAAACTGTCGTATTTAAGCCATAATACGTCCGTAATGTAGGTTCTTCAGATTGAAAATCTCCACTAATTAGATAGGGGTCACGTGGTACTGAAAAATGGGCAATTAGACCTCGTAAAGCGTATCGTAAGAAAACATCTATACCGTATAGATATTTGCCTGAAATAAAAAGAATACACCACTAGGTTGAAAGAAATTTTGATATTGACAATATTACTTTGGCTATGGATGCTCAATCTTATATGTTTTAACTTCTACAGCATAAAAATAAATAAAAAACACACCGTGAAAAAGGAGAAGGCATTGAAGACAAGCCGTGACAACTCCTGTGGCTTCGACTAAATAGATCGAATTATTAACCTTTGACTTCTTAAATAATTATAAAAATGGTCATACGTTTTCTTTCTTCGTTATTTTAATAAATTATACATAAACAGATCTTGTGTATCTTCTATCTGTTCCAGCAATGAACATCATTTGATAGAAAGGATACTTCGATCTTCAATGGCGCCGTACGCAATGGTACGCCATTACGAGCTTCACAACACTAGTCTTTGTGCATTAAATGCATATTGATTTTTTTTTTTTGAAAAAAAATACTATTTCCATTAAATATATATTTTATATAATACAGAAAAATTTTGATCGTACATAAACCAATGCTCTGAATATACAGACAAATCCTCGCACCGACCAAGTCCCTGGCAGGTAAAAGAAACTTCCTAAAACCTTTCCTGTGCTGATTTTTCATCTAAACGCCACAAATTATTTATAAATATCTATTGATTAACCAATTATCATTTCTTAATTACTAGTAGGGTTTATAGACGAAGCCATTGGGTCGTTTTGTAAACACAATAAGTACTTCGCTTGACCAGGACTGACACCTATGACGTCAGAGCAATGGCGCGCAACATCGGCGATCAAAATATGCATATTGAGAAATTTAAACTTTGAATCGCTGAAACAACCAAAATATTAATTTTCTAACCAAAAAATTTTGATGGATGATTTTAATAGCATATAAACTTTGTTATATCAAAAAATCATGATGCATGATAAAAACCCTTTAAGGAATTTACAATAATTTGTTGCAGGAAGTGGGCAGATTCAGTTGTGGCAGTTTCTGTTAGAACTGTTGTCTGATAGAAGAAATTGTTCTTGTATTGCCTGGGAAGGCAGCAATGGCGAATTTAAGTTAGTGGACCCAGATGAGGTGGCGCGTCGGTGGGGAGAGCGGAAGTCCAAACCGAACATGAACTACGACAAACTAAGCAGGGCACTTAGGTATTACTACGACAAAAACATCATGACGAAAGTGCACGGAAAACGATACGCTTACAAATTTGACTTTGTCGGCCTTACTCAAGCGATGCAACCCTCTACCCCAGAGACGAATGCTTACCGATATCAGCACGAAATGTTCAGCATGTCAGGATACGCCCCTCCCAGACTCAATTACTTGTCTCCTCATCCACCCATTCCAACGACCACGGCAGGCTTCCTGTCCCCTACTGCTTCATATTGGTCAACGTCAACCAATAACATTTTCCCGAACACGTTGAATCATGTGATGCCAGGACATCCGGGAACTTTGCCTTCTCACATGAGCACATTTTACTCATGATTATATCATTTTGCCTTCATCATTTTGTAATTATAGCGATGTAAGCAAGGATTTATTTTATCTATTTTGTGGTCAAAGATCATGAATGTTTGTTTTTTCCCCTTGCATTTGTTATATTAGCTCATTTTGTCACTTTATTGTGTTCTTGGATCACATGAATATCTTGCACAAAAAATACGTAATTCAGTTGATTTAATTTTTTCCCCAGTGTTTGGCATTTAATCACAAAATTGTTATCTCCTTTTGATACACAAATACCTCGAGTTTTCTTAAAAAGCTTAGTGTTTGTCACCTCGTTATGTGCTTTCATTATATACATGAATACATTGTATCTTGGAAAGAAACAATTGTACATTTCAGTTGCCTTAATCTTACCAGAGTTTGGCAATAGGAAACTTAATTGTTATCCCCTTTTGAGGTATGAATATTTAGTATTCTTTGTAAATAGGAGAATAAGAATAGTGCGCCACAAATTTAAATAATTTTGTATTTTATAAGTAGGTATGTTTAGAATGACATACCAGACATGTAGAGTAGTTCTGCTTTACCTAGCAAAAACAAACTTTTCAGATCGCACATCAACTCAGACAGGCCCCCCCCCCCCCCCGTCCCTGAATAAAAAATGTTCCCTAACAAATTCAAAGATATTTTTTACATAGAATGTAATTGACTTTCATTCTTTATAAAATGTTGTTTTGAATCAGATATGTATCATTATTGAGAGTGTTAATGGGGTACTTGCCAGAGTTCTTAAATTTAATTTTTGGCTGTATTGTTTTCAAGATATTATGAGAAATTAGTTGATACATTCCTAGATATTTCGTATCATTGTAAATACTGTGTTGATCCGTAATTTCTCTTTTTTTTCTTTGGTCGTCACACAGCGTTATGTTTCAAATTACCAGGCCAGTGCTATTGTTAAATACAAGTTGTAGCTTCATTTCATGTATAATGTTTAAAAGCAGACAAGTCTGTTGCAATGACATTTATGTTCATCCATTGTTTTGCTACCTCACGTAGCAGACGTACGTTGAAGCCTATAAAGAGCATCGAGGATAAGCAGTTAGCTTACAAATTAGGGAAATCGGAAAGGAAGATTTTAGTTGTATGACTATAATCATAAGTAATGTGTGTACTTTTTCAGTCTCTTACACCGGAAGTGATCTCAGAGCCTGTATTGTTATTATAATAACGGCCATTTTGATGAGAATTGTTGAAATTTTATGTATCATCATGTAACTCGTTAAAAATAAATGTTGGATATTATTTTTGATTTCAGTGTTGTGCTTTATTTATCAAGCTATTCTGAGTGTGCACCAAGCAATCACCAAGAAAGAGAATTGTGTGGACTCATACGTGATACTGTAACCTAATTGCAATCATATTGACGACCTTTTTGAAATCAGTTTCCTGCGTCCAAACGTCATTAATTTTTTCTGTAAGTCTAGAAGATACACTAGGCACATTTAATGATAATTAATTCAGCGAGTCTACTCAATGTGAAATTAATGATTAATGAGTAACAAGTGATACATATACATAATTATCTTTTTTTTTTTAAAGATATCTTTGCGTTTCTTTTCGCACAAACTGTGTGCAGGATTATAATTTAATATCTAAGGAAGGAATTCTACGAGATCAATCGTCATTTTTTGTTTTCACATTTCCAACCACCAAAATGAATATGAATTACCGGACCTCTACCAGCTTCATAAATTTCATAAACAATTCTTACAAATACATAGCGGGCTCCTTTAATGTTCTACCTAGCCTTTTTCGTAACTCCTCCGTAAAATATCAATAGCAGTCAAGGGGAAACTTCGGGAGAACTGTGAAACAATAAATTTGAGAAGTGTTGTATATCAGATGTGGATCCTTAAAAAATCCAAGGAACGCGCGTTTAGAAAACATCTTAAGAATTTTAACTTGTCATTTCCCAGAATAAGTTAAAGTCTGGAGATTTGACATCAAAGGTAGCTGATTTTTCAATAAAAATGGAACTCGTAAATTAACATACCTTGTCATTTGAAAAATTATCTTATCAAAACATACTGATTGAACATAGAAGTTCTGCGAAGCTAATAATAAAAAGATGCATGGATATCAACAGTCTCGTTCAAAGTCAGCATTTCACAATTTACTAGTACATCTAAATCTATCATCAAGTCGAATTTTGACTTCTCATTCTAATTTTTTAACTATTAATCACACACTGAATATTCTCCTTTCTTCATTTCCCGATCGTGGCAAGGATCACAGGACATGTCTGATCGATTGACAGGGGATGTTTATTCCTCCATGGCGCCTGATCACACATATAATGTTTTAGAGGTTCTATGTTGTTACGGTGTTTGCTCTTCTCCCGAGTTCTAATACTTTAGCGGAAGCAATGTTTTTATAACTGTTCTTATGATGGAAAATTGATAGCTACATTCTTTTGTTGCGACCATAGAACTTATGAAATGATGACTTTAAACGAGAGACTGCTGATATTCTTGTTGAATGAAATCCGCTTTACAGGAATATAAAAATATATCGGCTAATAAAGGAACACAATTTGTGCCTTAAAAGATTCCATCAGTTTATTGAAAGACCAAGGTGGTCTCCAAAGGCTAGATAAATTTTTTCAATGAGGAACTTTAGCATCCTTTTGATATCAAACTTTAGGCAGGGACCTATATATTAACATTGGTAGGCTTCTGAGTACTTGTGTGTAACATCAGCATGATTTTAAATGAAATATTTCGATGACCAATCACAAAAGGTGACAACATCAAGTTCCATCTTTATTGAAGAAGCAATTGACCTATGATATCAAACATGGATGGTTTTAATGTAGTGGGATCAAAAGTCCATAATATGTAGCATTTTAATGTAGCAAGATCAAAACTCCATGATAAAATACAATATAGGAGCACAGCAAACACGGGCCTCCAAAACACCAGAAGTGGGATCAGGTGACATGGAGGAGTGAGCAACCTCTGCAGACTGGTAACACCCGCCGTGTGGATCTTGTCATGATCGAGAAGTAACGGAAAATCCGTCGTCAATTCAGTGTGTAAATAATGGACAAACAATTCTTGTTTCATCAACTTGTTTGCCAATAACTTACCTCGTTTTAGAAATTGTTCATACGTAGAGCATGCTCTTGCGTATCGAATCACTGAGATATATAAACTACGTATGCTGGTGATGATGGAATATTGCTGCATAAGTAAGATTGACGATAGAAAAGTTAAAAGTTATCACGTTTATCATAGAGCTTGGTTGTTAGATTACCATTAACGTCTTTTTCAAGTAAAATATCCATAAGTAACAGATGTGTCAGACTCTGTGGTATCTTTTATCTCAAGCTCAGCGGGATATATCGTATCGACATAAGAATGAAAATTATCATTGTTAATTGACAAATGCGTCGTCGATATATCTAAATGTCGATCGAGTTGAGGGTCATAGCAAGTATTTTCTTTTTCACGCATAAGATTTTGCACAAATTCTGCTTCATATGAATACAAAAATAAAACGTGGAAAAGTTAAACATTTTGATGACACTGAAATTCGAAAATTTGGTGATTTTCGGTAGAAGTCCAGAAACCAGTATTAGTGGTAAATTTACTTAACTATTGTCGAGGATCAGTGTTATAACACAACTCATCTATTTATTGTTAAACTCAGATGAATAATGAATATTATGAATTCGAAATAACAAAATAAGGATTTGAGTTGCACACTAACTGCTTTGTTAGGAGAGGAACCCTTGATAACCTTCTGGCAGGGCTTAGTCTCTACTTATAGATAGTCAAAACCACGGCAATCGCTGTCTGTTCCTATTAACTATTTCTACGATGAGGCTAGTTTTGTTTTCGACAATATATTCAGTTTACCTCCAAAATAATTTCGACTTTTTCCCCCTGAGATCTAATTTGAATAAAGATAAATGAGCATAAAATAAAATATTTCTGTAATATGAAGCTTGGTTTGTCATGGAAGGGTTTTAATGTTTAATTTTCCTCAACACGTTTATATTGCTTAATATCATTTTGTGTTAACCCGTGCAGTATTAACTAATGCCCTAGGAATTTGAATTACAATAAAACTCAGACCCTCCAGCATTGCGATAAAGTTGTTATATAGAAGAGCGATTACAAAAAGTAATTTACTTTCAAAAGTTCTGATCAATTTCTTTTCAACCTCGGGTAATAGGCTTTTCGTTTGCTTTCCTTTTCTACAATAAAAATGCTCTTAAAATGATGCTTTTAATACGCTGTTTCCTCGGTCTTTGATCGAACTCGTTTTGCATTGCTAATACTCGTATTTTTCAGTGTTCAATTCGGGTTCAAATTTCCTGAAATTATGAAACAACTTTCCTGAAACAGGAACCAACCGCGGAGTAACTTCCGGAACCGTCAAAGACAGCACCGAATTACCCGGAAGTCGGCCCCGGGTAGTAAAGTATACGAGAATTGATTAGTTATTGGAAGCAGTGGATGGTTGATAAATTGAAAATCGGACATAGTACTTAATGGATGTTTAAAATAGAAATGCTGGCATCAATTGTGCAAACCATAATTACATTTGGTTTGTCTGTAAAAGTTCCAAGCCTCGTGTCCTGGCCATTCTTCAGAAGTTAAGGTAGAACTTGTATGTTAAACGTCATCAGTGCTTCAAAGCCTGTAATCATTACTATTAGAAAAAGAAATCGGGTTTTCATTTTAAAATGATTTCTGTCTATTGGCATGTATTCCCATAATATTGTCTTTCACTAATTAACAATTTTCAATTGCCAGTGAGTACATGGCTAATTAGTCAGTAATATGAAAGCCATACTTTTTCGCTTCAAACAAATATTTATATATATATATATATATATATATATATATATATATATATATATATATATATATATATATATATATACATATATATATAATCACTCATTCCGTTCAATTGCAACAAATAAGAATTTACTTAAATCTTAGCCGTTAATTAACCAGATGCAATTGGGAACATAAATGATCTTTTGCAAAATGTTAAATATCAATAACTTTCAAACGCGTTCACAACTATAAAATCACGGTAATCACCCTTTAAATTTATGCTGATTGTAACCATTCGATATTACGCAACATGAAGACATGCCTTGCATCATTCTCTCATTAATTAAGGGATAAAAAACTGAATGTTTTTGTCTTTTCTTGCTATCAGTCACGTTTTGAATAGGTACTTTTCTTAAGAAAATAAAGCTGAATAATTTTAAGGAATAGTATTTTATAGAACCTTTTTAAAATACCTGTCAACTTCTCTTAAGTCTAAAATTGTCTCCAAATTACATTACAAAGGAATACGGAGAATTTTTTTTATCTTTAGGATTTCTTTTCCCCGAAGTTTGCGGAAACGCCAATTGTCTGGGACTTAACTTGCAGAAGTCGAATACAAATTCTGGTATCCGAAACTCGATAAAATTACCCGTAATTGCGGTGTGAGCACTATGCGCCTTTCCGATCACACACCGATGGTTGGTTCTCTCCAGGAAGCTAGCCGTACCTTTTAGATGTATAATTTCCTCTTGCAAAGGAAAAGCGCTTCACCGCTGTCATTAGCAAAGGAAGTTGACTGGAAATGTCCCGTGCTATTTCTAACGATAGCGCTGATTGGTCATCAAATGCTACATTAAGACTAAAAGGAAAACGGCACGGAATGGCAATTAGTAAATAAAATGGTTTCTTTGTTTATAATGGACTTTGATCTTTGTGAATTGAGTTTCTGATGACTGCAAATCTCCGGTCCTGTATTATATTTCCTTGTCTTCAGTAAATAAAGAATTTCTTTATGACAAAATCAATGTTCAATGTCCGGTGCAGATTGGCAGATAAGATCTCGAAACATGACTTGTCTTTTGTACGAAGTCTTACAACATCCAAAATTCAAACAATGTTTTTGTCATTAATTAAATGAATTTCTGTATCACGAAAAGTAGTTCTCAGGGATGATGTTTTTGAAGTGCCAGTCTGTTGCACTTCATGCACATCAGAAATAAAGATTCTGTTACATTGCTAAGCGATCAATCAAAACATAAACAACTTTTAAACAATTATCACCTGTGATTTTCGATTTAACTTATTTGATTTTTTTCACATACAGATATTCAATTGCAAGTTCAAAATATGATATAAAGGCTTAAAAATATTTTTGGCCTTTAATATATCATACAACCATTCAGACAACAGTTTTATCGTCCCCAAGACTGCAACTATTTCCCGAGGCACAACCGAGGGCAATAGTTGCTGTCATGAAGAACAAAAAACATGTTTTTGCCCGAATAGTCTGTAGAAGAGTGGGAAAATAAACTTGCTTTTGTCTAAATAGACAGTTTAAACCGAAGCAAACTTCACTTTTGTCATGTAACAAACTGGATAAAACCAAAACAGTTTCGAGATGATTTGCAAGGCATTGAAATGCTGGCAGTAAATAGTTCGATGGCAATTGGCACATAAACTTTCTCGGTAGGGACTGCTTAGAAAATTAATAACACGCTTCTTTTGCCCTATCTTTTTGAAAATAATATATATAGTAAAAAAATCTCTAGATCCAAGTGTGAAATGAACATGCCCAAGAAACTTGAACTCAAATGAGTTTCGAAGACAAGTAGACATTCGAAATTCTGATGTAGAAATTGACCCCTACATGTGACAAGGAATGAATTTTATTGCATAAAATTCCAAATATTTATCAGACAATCACCTCTTACAAGCTTTTATACGGTATTTTAGTATTTTAAAAAAAAATTAGCATCACTTTTTAAAC
This sequence comes from Saccostrea cuccullata, assembly GCF_032062105.1. Taxonomy (NCBI): domain Eukaryota; kingdom Metazoa; phylum Mollusca; class Bivalvia; order Ostreida; family Ostreidae; genus Saccostrea; species Saccostrea cuccullata. Next base: position 90,942 of record NW_026925489.1, on the reverse strand, counting down.
AAGCACTTTGCTAAAAAATATGTGAAAGCATGTATTCTCAGTTAATCAATATACACAGACAAACAACTTTAAACAGACAAACAGCATTAAAAAAACAACATCACTGTTTGATCTATGTAAACACAAAATCAAGAAACTGTATAAAAAAAAAAAAATTCCAATTCAACAATTCAATGTTATTGCGATCCGTTATGAGTAGACCATTTATCCAAAATCTTATGCGTGAAAAGAAGAAAACACTTGCAGTAGCCTTCAACTCGACATTTAGATATATCGACGACGTTTTGTCAATTAGAAATGATTATTTCTATTCCTATGTCGATACAATATATATAGTCTGACACATCTGTTTCATATTAAGATATTTTACATGAAAAAGACTATAATGCTAATCTAACAACCAACTTTATGATAAACGTGATGACTTTAACTTTTCAATCGTCAGCTTCCCTAACAATTCCCTTACAGCAATTTAACTTCTTCACCTGCATATGAGGTTTATATCTCTCAGTTGATTCGATACGCAAGAGCATGCTCTACATATGAACAATTTCTAAAACGAGGTAAGTTATTGACAAACAAGTTGCTGAAACAAGATTATCAGAAGTCTCGTTTAAAGTCATCATTTTGTAAGTTCTATGGTCGATTCAATGACCTTGTTATCAAACACAATTTATCGTTCCTGATCATAAAAAGGAGCACACGGCGGGGGTGACCGGTCGGCATTGGATGCTCACTCCTGCATGGCACCTGATCCCACTCCTATTTTGTATTCTTTTATGGACATTTGAGCTTGAATACTGTTCGTTATCTCCTTATCTTTCAATGTAGTAGTTAAACTGATGTAGATCTGTTTCATAATTCATTGTTTTTTTTTGTTTCATTAACTAAAGAAGGATAAGGTGTACAGACTTTTTTATATTTCATGACGTAAATCACAAGTGAATTTCATGAAAAGAAGTGTTTGAAGTTCGATGGAGAAAAACACAAACAGTACATCCGGGAATTCAGACTCCGAGAACCTCACTAAATACTAGTATTGGTTTCCTTACAGTTAAAATATAAATTTAATAAATGAACTCAGTGCACTTGTTTTGTAAAATTAATTTTTATCTTGCTGGACAAGGACGGATGCTACAAGCAAAAAATTAATGCCTTTGATTTGTTGATATTTTGGGGGATATTTTTGTTGCAAATGATGCAAATAATAATTTTCTAAAATCTTAAGACACTTAACTTTCAATGATATTAAAAATTCTACCTTTCGGCAATTTTGAATGAAAAATTAAAACCTACACGACAAAATTTGTTCATTTTACTTATATAAAACATTATTCAAATTGTTATTAAGTTTTTGATAAAAGTTTGCTTGTATTATCTGTCATTATAGCAATATTGTCAGCTTACGAAATATTGATCCCTAAGAAGGAGAAGCCAAGTTTGAATTGCCTCTCTTCACCCATTATTGATGGTTTCTCCTAAGAGCAAAGTAAATTAACTCAAATATTTGAGTTTCCTTTGAGTGTCCTTTACTTTTAAGGTATATGTATATATACACGTACATTGGTGAATCAGTACACAGAATAAAAATAATGTTGATAAGTAATAATGATTTTGTAGAGCCTCCTTTCCTTGTTAATTTCAAGGTTGGGTGGATGCATGACCTTGAAAATTCCCATATTGATATCATATTTCTTTGGTTAAAAAAATTTTTTTTAGTCTCAAGTCATACATCAATAAAATAAGGTTTGATTTTATGATGCATGTTCAATACGTATAAATTTATCCCTGCCTTGACACAATTACCGGAACATATAGTCATGAATATCGAAATTTTGTTAGAAGATACGTTCATTTTTATAATGAAACATATGGAGATAACGAACAGTTTTAAAGATCAAAAGTCCACAAAACAACACAAAACAGGAGCAGAGCAAACACGGAACTCACAAACATCAAAAATGGAATCAGGTGGCATGGATGAGTAAGTATCCCCTGCCGACCGTTCACACCTGCCGTGTGCTCCTTGTCATGATCGGGAAATAACGGGAAAATCTTTTGTCAATTCAGTGTATATATAATGGACTAACAATTAGTATGAAAAACATCAGTCAGTATTTGACTCAATGATAAATCGTATTTGCTGACAAGGTCATTGTATCGACCATAAAACTTCCAAAATGATAACTTTAAACGAGATTGCTGATAATCTTGTTTCAGCAACTTGTTTGACAATACTTACCTCGTTTTAGAAATTGTTCATATGTAGAGCATGCTCTTGCGTATCGAATCAACTGAGAGATATAAACCTCATATGCAGGTGACGAAATTAAATTGCTGCATAAGTTAGGGAAGCTGACGATTGAAAAGTTAAAGTCATTTCGTTTATCATAGAGCTTGTTAGATTACCATAAGCGTCCTTTTCAAGTAAAGTATCCAAATATGAAACAGATGTGTCAGACTCTGTTGACATCATCTGTTCGAATAGATAACATAATTTATTCGAATTGTTAACATCTCCTTTTTACACGTATTCTAAATCATTGATACAACCATTCGAATAAGTGTTACACCTACATGTGCCATCTAACTGCATATCTGCAACATTAATTAAATAATAAACGGTTCCTTTCTATAGGACAACTGAATCTGGGCCACCACGCTCTCTTCTATTTCAGCATTTATTGATCAAATACTTTTTTATCACTTAACTCATTGAACATTTCATATTTACATGTATTAAACAATATCTGAGTATAATAATAATTTTAAAAAATACATTTAAAATGTTAAAGAAAAAAATGTTACAACACATATTACAGCACAATTTTCAACATATTATTTTTTTTTTCTAATTTAGAACTGAAACATATACATATTGTACAATATTGAAGTCCCTATTTAAAGATAGAAATTTATTTTCAACATGTCTTACAAGAAGCAGCATTGTATGGAAAATGCTAATCGAAAAATGAAATACATGTACATGTATGAAGACAAAAACAGTAATCGTGTAATCAAGCCCAGAAGTAGCAGAGCAGGAGCAGAGCAAACACGGACCTCCTATAATATCAGAGGTGGGACTAGGTTCCATGGACGAGTAAACAACCCCTTTTGAGCGGTCACACCTGTTGTGTTTTCCTTGTCATGATCAGGTTTACAAACGGGAAAATCCGCACTAGGCACCTCAGTGTTGTGGCCCAACAATTAACATGAAAAGGGTCAGTGAGAATTCGACTTAATGATAGGTTGTATTTTCGGACAAAGGCATAATATCGACCAAAGAACTTGCGAAATGACTTTAATCAAAACTCTTGATATTTTTGTTTTAATTAATATATTTGTTTTTGGGAATTGTTCAATGTAGAGCACAGTCTTGTGTATTGAATTATCTGGGAGACATGAACCTCGTATGTAGGTGAGAGGGTATATTGTTGCATATTAAGCAAGGGAAGTTGCAATTTACGATAATTGACGAAGACATTACGTTTATTTTAACTTTTTGTTAGGTTAACATTCACACCTTTTTCCTGGTAAAATATCAAAAACTTTTTGTTAGGTTAACATTTACACCTTTTTCCTGGTAAAATATCAAAATATGAAACAGACTTGTCAGACTATGTGGTTTTTTTTTTTATCAAGTCCAGAGGTATATATTGAATCAAAATAGAAATCAAAATGAATATCATTTATAGATAAGACATCGTCGATATATCTAAATGTTAAATTAAAGGCAACAGCTTGATACTATTTCTTTTTAAGTAGGAGGTTTTGAATGTACTTGATCTTCTTTATATGAATACAGAAATAAGTGTGCTAAGAATGCTTCGCAATTTGGTACCCATGGACATTTCGACATATTGTTGTAAAAACTGCAAAATTATTAAAATTCAGATTGTTTTTAACAAATTAATTTTGCAAATGATCAATAACAAGTAAGTAAAATTTACGATTTTTCATTTTATTGCAATAGAAGCCTTCAATGATGTCAAATAGCCTAGACTTGAATATGTCGTTGATAATGGTTGTTTAAAGTATTGAAAAGTCGTAAGCTTTGGTTTTATTGATTTGGGTAAAAATCTGTGATATCAAATTTCTCTGAGATATGTAAATTATCCACATCTGATTTAAACCACTTCTTAAACAAATTGTCGTGTAGTACTCATAAAGTTTTTCCTCCACTGCTATTAAAGTGAGGAGTAAAGAAAGAGGCTTGCATTTAAATTGTAAAATTTTTATGTAGTTTAGCATTTTTAAATTTGGTTGTTGGAAATATATTATTAATAATTAAAGCTGACATATGATTTTCAAGAATTTCCTCCTTTAAAAGGAAACTATGAGTATAGTTAATTTTTTAACTAATTAAATCCAAGTTCATCTAAAATACAATTGAAATAATGGGCTTTAAATATGAAATATAAATGTTATCAAGTCTCATACACATCACAAGGTCCATTTGAACAAAGATATTTGTTAATATCTCTGTGTCATCAACCTGTTTGTCAGTAGCTTGCCCCATTTTAGAAATTGTTTGCACACAGAACACGTGTTTTGTGTATCTAATCAATAAACACATAAACCCCATATGAAGGTAATAAGATTATATTGTTATACAGTGTACAAGTATACAGTGTATGTATTGTATAATTTTCCATCTGTATTGTATAATATTTCATTTGTATTGTATTATTTTCCATTTGAATTCTATATTTTTGTATACTATTCTATATTTTCCATTTTTATTAATAATATCTAATAGTTTTGTATTGTAGAATTTCTTATTTGTATTCGATAATTTTTCATTCGTTTTGTTTCTTGTTTATTTAGGTTTTATTGAAGTTTTATAGCCTATAGCCAAAGAATTGGGAAGAAATATTACAAGAGTTTTATAAAAGCTTTTACCTTTTTATCTCTTTAATTTATTGTTTTAAAAATAAACAAAATATCAAACTAACTTCAGTTTATGTAACATTTCAGGATCAACGCAAATCAAAAAACTTAAAGCTGAGATTTTATTTTTTTTTCATTTTTCCCATCCAAAGAAATAAATAAATAGCAATAATATTATCGAAAATAAATAAATCTTCTTTTCATGCAATGATAAAATAACCGGAAAAAAGTACAGCAATCGCAAAAAAATCATATTCTTTTCTGTTTTCCAAGTTTTCAATATCCTTGAATTATATAAGTATAACATACTATTAGTCAGTATCCCATACCTGGCACGTTATTTTATTATTGACGCACTGAAGTGTTAATGAAACATCCGTTTTTGTTTTGGTAAACATATTTTCCAGTTAGACAGTTTCTTGGAAATCTTTCAATTTCTATTTCACCTTAATTTGTAAAAGTGACGGTTTAGAATTTTCAGATTTTGATGAAATAAAAAGTATACATATTTTAAGGCAATGAAGTCATTCACACTGAACATGAAAGCTTTCAAACAAATCCTCATTCAACGCGTCAGGGCAGTACAGTTAATTTTGTGAGTTTGTTTGCTAGCATTTCGTCCCTAATATAAGAAACTTGTTTCTGGATGCTACCAATATCCTCCGTTGGAAGGAACTTCTTATTCATACCGTCTCATCCGGAGAACTGAGGCTCGTTTAATGTAAGAACTTACAACTAAGACAAAAACACTAGCTGATTGTAATTTTTTATACTAATGTTTCAGTTTGGAATTGCTAGCATAAAAATACCTTGATCAATTCGTTTTAAAAAGATTACAACAATTTTCAAATCAAATTTGTAAAATAGAAAGTTATAAACCGAATAAAATTTTGGTCTTAGTCATAAGTTCCTTTGTAAAATAGGCCACTGGTCTCTGTGACTTCGAAGTTCACTGTTCAGCTCTTTGCGACTCTTACCACTGTGCCATTTAAAGCGTTAACAGATTCCTTTTGGGACTTTGTAATTTTTTCTTCTGATAAATGTTTCAGAAGGATTTGAAACCTGACAAATGTTTTAGAATTTGTTACAAAAGAAGAATTGCGTAAATTTTGTCAATATCTGAAGCAAAGACGATTTTTTCTCGTGACTCCGTCCATTTCCACTACAAGGACAAATGTGGATGCATCAGGAACGATTTGGCGAGGTAAATGATTTACTTCGATCAAATCAAGGGGAAGCAATTAAATTGTACCGAGGCCGATTAGCTCAACGACAATACAACCCCAATATGTCTTGTGAGCGAGGAGCTCAGCAAGAAAATGTTGTCGATAGCCAAAACGCCTGAATAATTTGTCGAATAATTTTGTTAATGCTACAATTTTGTGCTAGGAGTACTGTCAAAGAATCGCAGACGTAATGAAATTGCAAAAGGTCGAAACCGAATTTCTCTTTACAATGAACTAAGCACTTAGTTAAAGACATCTCACGCAATTTCGGGTTTGGCTATTGATGCCAAATTACGCGTAAATTGCTGAGAATTAATAGCAAGCATCTCCGCCTAGGTCTTATTGAGAAAGGCCCATTATGCTCACAAAGTAAGGGTCCATAATGAGCTGTCGTACTTCTAAATTTGCCACTAGCATCGAAATTAGTAGAAAATATTCTTGACGACGCAAGACGAGAATAAAAATCTATTTCTTGAACTCAAATCTTTGAAAAGTAGCAAAAACAGAAGATTATTAATTTTTAAAAACCTTTAAAGCTGCCCTCTTCCCAGTTCTAGAGCTGTAAAAAAATTGCTGCATTTATGTTCCTTAGAAAAGTTTTTTTTTTTTTCAATTGAAACTTTTTGTGAATCGAGGTAGGCATTTTCCTTTATCTGTCATTATGCATCTCCAGCTTGCTCTCAACAGAATAGGAATTACTACCTATATAATATATTCATCAGAATGCATTCTTGGTTAAAACAAAATATTCTACAAAAAAAAAATAGCATTAAAACAAACTGTTCTGCAGTGCTCTTTTTAAACTAAAATATTAGTGATCATTGTGTATAAATCTGTCATTTATACAAAAAAAAAATTGAAGTTATTGAATTGAAAACACTTTAGATATATTACTATAAAGACTGCTAAATGGTGAGTGCAATTCTTTATCTTTTAAATCTTCTTGAAAAGAGGAACCAAAATTATGAAAGAATTATTCATCTATCACCTGTATGTTTACTTTACAAAATAAAGGATTATGTTTAGGAAAATTCTATTTGATATTCATTTTAATTTGGATCTAACTGGTAAATAATTGTACCTCAATTATCATTAAACAATAATTATTTTTATCCATTGTGCACAGAATTTAGGCAATGCCAGTCTGTAAATGTCAGACAATGAATTTTATATAGATGAGTATTAATTTTCCTCTGCAAAATACGGTAATATTAATTTGATTTTTTATAGGGAAAGGGGAATTATACCTGCTCCAATATGAAAAAATTATATTTGTAGTCGTCTGAGATTTTCTGTTTCATTTTTATGATATCTGTGTCTGACTTCGATGGGCATGAGATTATCTTCTTCTAATTAATATTCTCAAAGAACGCCACAAGAGAAATTTGACGGTTGTAAAGTAAAACGCCATGAGCATCTCTTTTTCAGCGTCCCGAGACTTTTGAATCACGTGTTAAAGACTTGTGTATCACGTGTCAAAGGAGGAAAAACAAGCCACGTGACCGCCACAACGAAACGAAATGAGGCGTGCGTCGAGAACGAAGACAGCCAAAAAATTAGCAGAACGAGAACGCCGAGAGGTGTACTTAAGTCGGGGATACAGGGGGACTCTTAACAAGCGAATAACCATTTTCTTTTCTCTTTTCAGAGAGGGGGCGTGGACATAGTCAAAACTGAGGCTGATAAAAGCGAAAACAAAAGCCTCTGAATTCACTTTCTCGTGTTATATGATGAAATGACACGTGCTTATATTATGAACTATCAATAGACTTTATGAATGATCATAATTAAATCCATGGTTCTGTGTCCTTCTCGTCAAACATCTGCAAAATGACATCATCGATTTGTTGTATTCCCTTGACGACAATAACATTATCATTTTAAATGTATTTTATGATATATTCTACAATAAACCATAGTTGAAATCCTTGGATTAATGTATTATCCAGTGTTAACATTGACTGATAAGCTTTATGATGTATAAGCTCACACACGCTTTGAAACATTGCACGTTACTTTGTTGACTAGTATGTTCTTGATGTGTATGCCCCGTAATGGTATTCAAACCCATGACGTTCGTTTGTTTAACGTCCCTTTCACGAATTTTTACTCATACTGAGACGCCACCACTTGCCGACGGAGAAGCTGCCAATTTAGACCCTGTTCTCGGCACTTAGGGCCATTGAGCAGGGAGGGATCTTTTTTTGTGCCAGCACCTACTGCAATACAGAACCTGTATCGGTTTATATGGTCTCATCTGAAGGACCGGTCTCCACGTCCCGTAGTGGGATTTGAATCAGCGACGTTAGGTTCGAAACTCATGCGCAAATGCTCTTACCACTGCGCTTAGCGGACGACTACCCAATGACGTAAGGATCAACATAATGTCTGAATGTCATTCAAGATTCATCTATGCCAATGTCATTTATTGTCATGATTTATTAGAAATAAATGCACGAAAGATATTTTCTTAGTTTTTGTTGATAAAAAGGTTTTTTACTTATTTTAGACAATTTGTTTTAAATTTGATTAAATGAATACCTTTTATGAATTTCCCCTAAGTCGTCATCTAGTTACTAGTAATATATATTATTCTTTATTAGATTTTTTGCTTTCAGTTTTGCTACTTGAACAAGCTAGTTTATTAGTACTCACAAAAAATGAGGTACCAAGTATTTATGCAAGATATCAGGTGACAGTGTTTCTGATATGATCCTGTTGAAAATAATTTGCCAAAATCAGATATTTCAGCGTATTGTTTATTTATTTTTATCATTTTGAAAAAATTAAAACCAGTTTAGAAATATTTTTAATATGTTTAATACATTTTTAATAATATACAAAACAAAAATTTGTGGAAGGTTTAATCTGACCTTAAAGTCACTGAAAAGGCCGAAATATAGGAGTGGTTTCAGGTTTTTATCGATATTTCATGGGAAGTGTCATTTCTATGTCATAATCATATGCTTTTAGCCAAAGAATGGTAATTTCTGAAGCTGTATATACCAGGTACAACAAGATGTCGTCAGGTTGTCTGTTACTACTTCATTACTCAGACAATTTATGATTTCTGCAGCATTAAATCCTAATGAATAAGAATGTGTTGTATGTGTTTACATAAAAACACAGGAATGATGCAGACTTACACGAGATCACCATCTTTATCATGTTTTAATGTCCATAGAAGTGAGGTCACGTGATGCGGGCTCTTCCGGTAGTTGGTATCAGGTTGCAGTAGTTCTCGATATGACGAACGATTTAATTGCGCTGATTTCGATTATTTTGTCGGCTCGTATCAAACTTTTTGACATTGAATGAGTTGCATGTTAATTAACGCACTTTGCTTGTTTTTCGGTGCATTTTTTGTACACACAACCTTAAAACGAATAGAAAATCCGAGATATCACGTTTCTATTGTCTGTATTGATAAACAGGAAGTAGTCGAACCACATTAGGAAAAGGGTTTATATATTTGAAAAGTTTTTATTAATTTGCGTTAATTATAAGACAAAATTAGAGAACTCTGAAACAAATATACTTGACTAAATAAAAATTTTAAACAACCAAATTAATCTCAGATTCTAGTATAATACAAGCAGCGAGACCTATTAAGATATCACCCTTGAATTTCAATAGCATGTATTGTAAGAATTTTTATATTTTTATACACAGTAATCACTTACTGAGTATGGAGAAATGAACCTCTAGAGGCTTTTATTTGGATACCTTATTTCTTTCAAGTTGTAGATTTTACATTTACTGGGAGGCTGTAAATACAAAAATTACTAAGTATGTAATAAAAACACATCTACAAACTATATCATTTTACCACTTTCACCTAGTAAATATAAATAAATATATTTCTTTTATATTGAAATATATGGAGATAACGAAAAGTACTCAAGCTGAACGTCCATTAAACAATATAAAATTGGAGCAGAGCAAACAGGGATCCCCAAAACATCAAGGGTGGAATCAGATATTATGGAGTAAGCATCCCCTGCCAACCGGTTACACCCGCCGTGTGCTCATTAATTGTCATGATTTGGATATAACGAAAAATTCCATCGACTATTCGGTATATAATGGTCTAACAATTAGTATGAAAAATTTTAGTCAGCATTTGACTTTATGATAAATTGTGTTTGCTAATAATGTCACTGTATAGACCATATAACTTACGAAATGGTAACTTTAAACATGACTGCTTATATTCTTGTTTTAGCAATTTGTTTGTCAATAATTTACCTCGTTTTAGAAATTGCTCGTAACGAATCAACTGAGAGAAATAAAAATCCTGTATGCAGGTTGCTATATAAGTAATTAAGGGAAGTTAACGATTGAAAAGTCAGAGTCATCACGTTTATCATGAAGCATGGAAGTTAGTTAACCACTAACTTTTTTCAAGTAAACTATATAAATATTAGACAGATGTGTCAGACTCTGTGGTATCTTTTATTTCAAGTTCACCGAATACTTTAATTGACAAAACGTCGTCAATAATTTTAAATGTCGAGAAGAAGGCCACAGTAAGTGTTTTCTTCTTTTCACGCATAAGATTTTGGACAAATTCTGCTTCATATGAATACAAAAATAGGTCTGCTAATAACGGGATGATATTGGTACCCATGAGAATTCCAATAATTGTTGAAACACATGGTCTCTAAAAACCACTTACTTATAAGACATTGCAATCAGAAACGCAAGCATCTTTTTAATATCAACTTCAGAGTACTTGTGTGTACAATCAGAATGATGTTTTTAACAAAATAATATTGCAAATAACCAAGTACAAGGTTAGTAAATGTACGAGTTCCATTTTTATTAATAAAGCAGGTGCCATTGATTTCAAAAAGCCTGGACTTTAATTTATCATGGGCAATGATTGTTAATAAAGTTTAAAAGCCGTAAGTTTTTATGCTGTTAATTTTGGTAAAATTTTGTGAATTTAACAAAACTTCCTTAGATATTTTTAAAAGTATCCACATTTGATTAACACCACTTCTCGAATATGTTGTTGCACATTACTCCTGTTAATATTTTAGTGATGAGTTAAGAAGGTTTGGTAGGACATTTTTCTGGAACACGCTGTATAACTTTATATATGATAATTAGAAATCATCCTTATATTTGATGTTATACCGGGTATTTATAGCATTGACGAAAATTATTATAATTTTGATATAATGCTTATGGCAGTATGTTGGTAGATGTCAATATTTGAATTTTTGAGCTCTATCTTTAATGGTATCGAAATTGGTACTTTTAAAAGTAAAGGGAGACATTGACTTGAGTTTCTTTGAAGTAGTTTAATATCGGATCCTCATTATTTCACCAGTCCTTGGTCTTAGATATCTCATGGGAGTATAGATAGAAACACGGATACTTTTATTATGCACTCCACCGTATAATTGTCCTTTTTCGTGCTATTTTTTAAAATCCATTGTTTCTTGGATACGTGTTGTAAATTCACGATAAAACCAGAAAATATTCATATGAAAAGTTTTCCAGTGTAAATTACAGCAATAACTTTCCTTTTTGCCGTGGCGAAGCAGAGCTTATTAAGTGAACGTTGCTTATTTACAATTTAAATGAACAATACACATTCCATCGTTGATGCTTCATTAGATCCGATGACCAATCACCCATAAACATCTTTTATTAGCACATTCAGACATAAATCATTGTTGTTGCAATGTACCAAGACGTGAGATGCGATGATAATTAAATTCTATAAAAGGGAATCAAGAATATTTATCGAGTGGTTCATTTAAAAAGGCACACGTGTCACGACTCGGTGAACTATCGGGATGGAAATCGCATCAATTTCGGTGTCTATTTCCAACACAACAAGATCTCGATAGTCGTGAGCTCGTGCCAGAAGTGTGCGAGATTTTAAGGTATACAGTCCACTTTTTTTCAATTACGTTCTCAGTACATCGCCAGGCGTTTACAGCTGCAATAAATCTGAAATTCGATTTTGTCCAACCCTCGTTCGATAGCGATCAGTCTCCAATAGGTCCCGTACTCACTTGGCATTGTCACATCTAAAAGAAATTATTGACATGTTCAACAGTCAAAGCGTTTTGTGTCATAACTTTAATACAGCATTATACAAACAAGTCCTAAGTGAGGCACTTGATGGCGGTTATAATTTATAGCATGCCAAACCAAAACCTATTGTTGCTCTGTTTTATTTGTGTCGATTTCCTTTATTAATATTTTTCTTGGAGAAAGATAAGATCTCCCTGGGTTAAGTTAATTAAACCTGGTAATTCTCTCCCCAGATGATATTGTGAAGTCCTAATCCTCAGCCACTGAATTAACAATCAATGTTGTTTTTAGTGATTATTATCGGGATACTGAACACAACTGATTTACATTTATTGCATAATTTTTTTTTATTTTCAGATTATTTCATTTTTTAAATGTTTGCAGTTCTTGGATTAAATCCCATAACAAAATAAAAATTCTGAAATTGGTTTAGAGCGTCTGTGATTTGATATTAATATTGATTTCATAAAAAAATCTGATTTGAAAAAAGTCTAATTTTGTATTAATTAATGGACTTTTGAGCTTGAATTCTGTTCGTTATCTCTACATATTTCCATTACACAACTCAAAAATACGCTGTCTGAAGTTACTCCTTCAGAGTAATTAAAATTTCTGTGTCAGAGGAGTTAAGAGGCTCGCTAGAGCTTTTCTTGGATTCGACACCTAATTATTGTTTTACTGATATTTTGTAATCAAGGCCTAAAGACTATAAATTGAGAACAGTCCTCGGTCAAAATTTCAATTTTGCATAATTCCTTAAATAACAAGAAAAATTAAGCCCATATTTGTTTAAGGAATTTGCGTTTCAATATTTTATGAACTTGCACCTTTTGAAACATGATTATTAAAATCAAAGATTTTTCAAATCAAAATTTTGGCCTAAGTCAAATCTCAGTTTATGGTATGAGGGCTTGTGTCAGTATGGTAGATTAAACTCACTCTTTTGATAAAGATCTTCAAAAATATAGTCGTAATGGTTGGTCTTGCAAACAAGGATGATATAGTTACAAACATTTTTTTGCATGGGACATAACATATTGCTTTTTAATTCTTTTATCACTTCTGGCTCTGTGAAAACGGAAGAATTTAATTTTTGCATATTGGCTTTTACATTTCGAATACAATTCTTGCTTAATATTTCTAAACACTTAATCCATTTGAAAACATCTTTAGATCTTCTTCCACCATAAAATAAACTTTTATTAAAAGGGAAACTGCCAACTGATTAATTAAAAAACTTACAACATTACAGTTTTTTTTTCAAATTATTTGTAAATGAAAGCCTTGTTTAATAAATTGTTCGTACATGGAATTAGCAGGAAGACATAATCCCCATGTTCAGGTGATGATGAATTGATATATAAATAAGGGAGGTAGATAGTAGAATAGTTAAAGTCATCATGTGTATCACAACCCTTTTTTTCGTTTGGTGGCCATTAACATCTTTTTTTAGTAAAATATTAAAAATACTAAACAGATGTGTCAGACTCTATTGTGCCTTTAATTTCGAGTTCAAAGAGAGATGTATCGAAACAACGTCGGAATGAAAATGATTCATTTTAATAAGCTACTCAGTGGTATCTATAAACGTGACATTTTATATCACGTGTAGCATTTAAAAAATATATAAAAATTTCCATAAATAGATTTAAAAGGCCGTTGGCATTGCTTTTAGTCAAATGGTTAATGACAGTATTGTACGTGATTAATTAAGTTCCCTTCCCAATGAAGATCCAAGATATTTTGTTTTCCAGTAAGACTCCAGTTGCTGAGAAAGACTTTTTAAATATGAAAAGAAAAAAAAAATTATATATTTTGTTTCATTAATCAGAATCAATTTGAAATAAATAAAGAAATAAAGCAATAAGTTAACTTAATAAATACTTTGAAGCAATATTTCTTAGAAGAAAGTTTATATTACCTACAGTGTTATACAATGAATCTATGTAAGAAATTGAACTTGATTAAATTTATCTATTTAGTAATTATTTAAATGACTTTGTGACGAGTAAATATGTCACTAAACAATGCGGAATATTAATTAATTCTGTGAAGTTCCCTAAGATGGAAATGTTACAAGTATGCTTGTAACTACACATTTGTGTAACTCCTGACACTTAAATAACAATGGGTAACACCGTGTTTCTTCCAAGTTACTGCTAACGAATGTCTGATAAGACATGTGTCTGTCTCTTTTTTTTCATTATTGCAACAATTTGAACTTTCCATGCATCCCCAATGATTAAAAAATTCTTATAAATGTATACTTAAGATGGGAAGTACTGAGGACTATCGCAATAAGAATAGACACGAGTTGTACATATAAAAGGAAAACAGTCAGAACAACACGGTATATGATAATATTATTGCAGTTTGAAAATAATGTGCTCTGTAATATTACGTTTTTGTTCATGTTCTTATGCAAATAAACATATTTTGTGTGTCGAGTAGCAAAGTTCTAGACTATAGAATGACTTTTTATTGAAAGTTTTTAAAAATAAGACTCCCATGTGAAATTAGCTCGTATTACATTTCCCACGATTTTCAAGGAAAAAATAAACAATAGTTCACATCGTCTTTAACATTGACTCAGACATGCTACAGATTAACAAAAGAATCTATCAATCAAAAATTCATTCAGCCACACGCCAAGGGTTCGAGTGTCGCTTCTAACCTCGACCAAACACGGTTACGGTGTTTTCACCAAACCAATATAGATATCGACCATTCCCACTCAAAGGATCAAAATCACACACACAAAGCGTTTCATAATTATGCCACGCGCCAGAAATAAAATATATGACATTCACAAAACTAACAGGATTTTCTTGCATAGACCGGAAGTTAACCAATTGATACATTCGCTTTCTTCTCTGAAAAGATCGGACGCATTGACCTTACAACACCCGATTTAGAAATGTAAGAACTGGGGAAAAACAAATTTCGTATGCTTAGTTCATCAATTTTTTCATTATGATATGTAACAATAATTTGTTTACTATATCATATGTAATGATATATGTATACCGGTATATGAGAGATGCCTTAAAATTCAGTCAACTAGAATCTATCACTTTTTTTCAAATTTTTATTAACTTTATCATTTCATAACTTTATTATAATTCTTTAACTTTATTTTTTGAATTTATTAATGAATTTATTGTAACCCTCTTAATTTTTTTTACGGTTTCTTTACAATGATCTTAAGTCCAACATACAGAGCCCCGCTTCACATTTTCAAAATACATGTACATTAAAAAAATAAATACAGAAGAATAAGAAAAAAATCTTAGATTTTTTGTCGAGACAAAAAAAACTAAAACAATAAAACAGAGGTGAGTACTCCAGGGTGACCTTGTAACCTGAGAGGGACTATATTCTGTCTCAGTTATTACAGTTACTGCGGTATCTCGCTAGTAATATTCCATTTCCGGTGATCTCGCTACAATGTGTTACTATTTCTACTGTCGCTATTTTCATTCAAGGTGCTTTATAATTACAGGAAATTATCCAAAAACATTTAATAACAAGTTTATTTACATCACGCGTTTTGAATTTGTGACGTCATCAAGAGGAAATCAGATCGTAACAGTACTTTATCATAGCATTAAATTATAACACGATAAGCTTGTATGAATGTAAAGCCATCTTATCTTTGTATTTGCAGTTTGGGGTGACATATCCTTGCGCTCATTTTCTACATATACATGCAATGAACACTGTCAAGAATCCTTCATTTGCGGTGTTTAAAATTATTCTTAATTTTCTTAAAGTCAACATTTCATAAATTCTACATGTCGATACTATCAACGAAGGTTGATCAAAAAGTTCGCGAACTAATTGAATAACTTCCAAAAAAGAAATGACATAGGGTTTCAGTGTTGAAAATTTTTCGTAGTTGTCCTCTCCGATTTTAATGCGCATCTGCAACCACTCAGCCCATGCGCGGATCACGTGATATAGGCGGTCACGTGACATGCTTCTTAGGGTTCTGTTCCAAAAACTGAACATTTTTTCCGACTCTTATATTTCTTGCCATGCAAGTTATTTTTTTACAACAAAACAGCCCATTTGTCAGAAATGGCCTAATCTCGGCAATAGTATGAGTGGATAATGATATCCTTTTGCAGAATGAGCATGGTGACCATCAAAACCCAAGTCCTCTGTCTTTTGAGCGTCGTTTATTTCATGTGAATAAAGTATGGGTGCCTTCTCTTTATTTTATCTTATATGTTTAAAGTCTTAAGTAAACGATATTTTAGGAATTTGATAATTATATTATTGTAAAGATATTCATCTATTTTTCTAACTGTAGGTTGGCGATCTTTCATATCAAATTACTTAACAAAGTACACGTCTCTTTCCCAGTTTGCTTTCACTGGGCAACAGAATAAACATCATTTTAAAACATCCCCCTTCCTTCACTTAAACAATCAATCAAATTAATGACAAAACCCCTGGCAAGTCTTTTGTCTTCATAAACCATGTACAGATTATTATGAATTTCTGCAAAGGAATTTCCAAGATATACGTCAATCATTTTAATGTCACGTGATCTACCTTATGACGTCATTTTCACATTGTGACGTCACAAGCACAGGTTAAAACGTTCTATTACATATGTTATTTATAGAACATGTGTATGACGTATGTGTGCCAAATTTCATTCTGATTTGAATTGTGGTTTTGTAAATATAGAGATCGTTCGCGAACTTTTTGATCACCCCTCGTATGGTTAATTCAAATGATGAATGGTATTTCTTTATATAAATTATTTACACAGTGATTTTCTACTAGTTTTTTTAAATCTTCCCATCATGATAAGAATCAGGCATACGACGGGCGTAATCGATGGACAGGGAATGCTTTATCCCTCATGACATCTATTTCCACATGTCCGTGTTTGCAATGCTCCTATTGTTTCAACAGACGTGTGAGCGTTATCTTTATATTTTGTTCTCTTTTTTAATAGCTTGATGTATTCTTCAAAGCTCTAGAAATGTTTCAAACCATTGATCTTACAGTAAAACATTACATAACATGTAACTGTGCTCACAGTTATGTAACACTAGTACTGTGAAGTTGAAAATATCAAAAAAAATTTTTTTTTTTTTAAAATAGTCAAGAAATAGGTTACAGAAATTTATACAACGCTGTAGATTACTATAGGCCGTTTTATAAATGAATAATCACAAAAAATTGTTTCACGTCAGTTGCACATACTTTTAAACGCATACTTTCATATCTGTATTCTCAAAAACATCTTTACGAAATTTGTAGACAATAAAGTACTGTAGAATCACGGATCACATGTTTTGGGGCGATAGAATTTTGTTGATGTGTCATCTAAAAAGGTTTTGAGGGCATTTAATTTCATTTCGTTGTTTCGAAAGAAAACCTATTCAATATAATTATAGTTACATAAACATTCGTGAAGGATTTAATTTCATTGATAATTTTAAACAACGAAATATACAAAATTTGATCCCCACCGAATATTTCTGCTATAACCGTATTTCATATACATACTATATGATATTAACAAGAATTTAGATTTCCATGGAATTCAAATACTAGTATATCTTCCCATTGATCTCAACCACATCAATAGTTCAACCGTTTTTTTTCTACGAAAAAAAAAAAATAAACCAGTTGTTATCCCTCCTCAACAGAATACAGGTGTAGAGAGATCGTGTTTTAAATTACTTATTAAACAGTGGCTTGTCCGTTTTTCCATTAGCAGTGACGTAACTTGCCACTCAGCAATGTTAGTTGTTCACTTCTATTCACGTAGTGCCATCGATTTTGGATGCCACATGAATTCGAGACCATTAACGGTATGATAGGATTTCACTCTCCAGCATACAGGTGAGAAAAAGGTTGCAGTTACTATTATCTATTTAACTCTTTCATGTAAATGATATCGACCGAATCCTAAAGCCGAGGGGTAGCGGAGTCGATAATCAGGTGATAAACACGGGAAAAGCACATTTCCTAATCCATTCCGAAGCGGAATTGGAGATGGAAGTTGTTTATTACGAAATTTCCGTTAATTTTATCACTTTGATTTCCGAGCTGTATCTACCGACATAATGTTGAATTTGAAAACTTATCCGTCAGCGGCACCGCGTCATGGATCACAGTCGTGAATTATAACCAGACAAAAACATCTCCATATAGTAAAATCTCACACAGTTTCACGATAAAAATGAGTCTAGAATCGCCTAGAGACAGACAATATTTTATCAATGAATATCAATCCAGTTTCATGTAGAATTATGCCTATTAAGAGAAGATTTATCGAAATAAATGCTGTACGACTATTATATGGTTTCAGCGTTAGTGCTTTAAAGCCAATGTTCCTAGAAAAGTAGAGTCACGTTTTTTTCTTTTATCTCTCTTTTTGTCCTATAAAATGTATGTCGTAACAGATAATCATGATATTGACACATATTTAAGTCAAGCGGCAAAAAAAGGGGAATTGTTTTGCAAATATATATATTCAATATTTTTTGGGCATTAACTCAGTAAGCTTACTGGCATTATTCAATCTCATTGTAATACTGAATCATAGACTAAAATTTGATTTTTGTAACTCATTTGCATTTTCGCACTTGGTGAGTATTTGACCGAATCCGTTTACTCGTGTCGTCTGTTCGAGAGAATTAATACTACCGCAAAAATTTCGAAATTGAGTTTTAGGGGTTAAAATGAATCTTTAAATATCGGAAACGCACTACAGAATGGAATTTCCACGTTTTTTCTAACTTCCAAGGACATTTTATTCACCTCCATTGAGCAATCACAATGTTTTTGATAACTTTTGAACTTTTCCAGAATTTCCAAATTCCCTTTAACTTAACTCTAGGGCAAATACATGCGTTCGTGTTTTTGGCATGTTTCATATCCATTTTAATTGTTTTTGTACTAAAGATGACTAGGTAAATTATTTCGTCTATCTCACCTCTCGGCGGGTGTGACTGGTCAACATAGGATGCTTACCTCTGCTCGGCACCTGATCCCACCTCTGGGTGTGTGTGTTTATCTCCTGTTCATAGATTTGTATTGTGTGTTTTGTTTTAGATGGACCATTATCTTATATAGCTGATTTTTCAATAAAAAGCTGTAAATTGATTTACCTCGTCACTGGATATTTGCTAAATTATTTTGTTAAAAAATCCTGATTGTACACACAAATACTCTGAAGTTGATATTAAAAGGATACTCGGTTTTCAGATTGATAATTAATATCTATGTGGTTTTTAGAGACCAGTTCTTCCAAAAATCCATTGGAATGCCCATGTGTTCCAATTGCGCCCCGTCATTAGCAGACCTTTATAGTATTGATATGAAGCAGAATTTGTCCAGAATCACATACGTAAAAATAAAAAACACATGCTTTAACGTTCAACTCGACAGATATCTTGACAAAACATTGTCAATTAACAAATAATAAAAAAAAAATGAATGGTTATTTCCATTCTTATTTCGATACGATATATCCCAGTGAGTTTTTTTTTCCTTTTTCAATATAGCTTTTTGTTTAAAAAAAAACTTTTGGGCATGAATATTGTTCCTAATTTTCACATTTCATTAAACATTCACTTGTTTCTTATTTTCTTACCTGACAGTTATTTGTTCAAATAAAACGTGCACTTGTTTGCTATTGATTGATGTAATATGAAGTGTTATAGAACAGTAAGTTATCAAGCTCGAAAGTCAAATTGATCAAATTTGGAACACGACAATCATAAACTTCTAACATATCTGAGGTGGAATCAGGAGTCATGGAGGAGTAGCCCTCTCCTGTCGACCGTTTACACCCACCGTGTACTCTACTTCTTGTCCTGATCGGGACAACTGAAAAAATCGTTTGAGTTGTGAATTCTTAATTTGGAAATAATATCCTAACATTTCTCTTGAAAAATAGTCCAGATCTGGCCGAACATTAGATTGCATTTGCTTGCAAGATCTTTGTATCGACCATTAAATTTGCATGTGATGCTGAATTTAAACGACGCGCTTGACTTTCATGCATCATAAATTTATTTGTCAATATCTCTTTCCGTTTTAGAAATTGTAACACTAGCATGTTCTTGCTTATCGAATGCTCTTGGAGACATAAACTTTATATATAGGAGCTAACAGTATAATGCTTCAGTTGAAATGATGGTATAATGCTTTAGTTGAAATCACTAGGTTAATCATATCTTTTTTATTTGCCTTTGATGATTTCTCTGGTAAAATGATATCAATTAGAAAGTAAAGAATCTTTTTAATATCAACTCCGGGGTAAAATGTCAATAAAAGTAGAATGGTTTTAACGAAAGAAATTTTTGCAGAGTACCAATACCAAAGTATATAAATTTACGAGTTCCACTTTTATTTAAAAAAACAACACTTGTCTATATCTAAAAAGTCTGAGGCCCCGTTTTACAAAAGAACTTACGACTAAGATAAAAAAAAGTTTTTGCAAAATTGATGATTTTGATTAAAATTGCTCGCGAAAAAGTATCTTTCTGCATACAATTTATATCAAATAAGAAAGTTTTATTTATTCTTTTGTAAAAGGGGCCCCTGGACTTTTATTTATCATGGGGATGGACTAAATTGAAGTCATTGAATATAATCGTTTTTTTTCGATGCAACTGACTTTGGTAAAAAAAAATATTGTTTTATGGACTTCGATCTTGAATACTGTTCGTTATCTCCATATCCTTCATGGAGATAACGAACAGTATTCAAGATCAAAAGTCCATAAAATACAAATACAAATACAAAATAGGAGCAGAGCAAATACGGACCTCCAAAACATCAAAGATGGGATCAGGCGTCATGGAGGAGTGAACACCCCCTGCTGACCGGTCACACCCGCTGTTTGCTCCTTGTTATGATCGGGAAATAACGGAAAAATCCGGCGTCAATTTAGTATATAAATAATGGACTTACAAATAGTATGAAAAATGTCAGTCAGCATTTGACTCAATGATAAATTGTATTTGCTGACAAGATCATTGTATCGACAATAGAACTTACAAAATGATGACTTTAAACAAGACTGCTGATATTCTTGTTTCATCAACTTGTTTGTCAATAATGTATCTCGTTTTAGAATTGTTCATACGTAGAGCTCTTGCGTATTTAATCAACTGAGATATGTAAACTCCGAATGCAGGTGATGAAGGTATATTGCTGCATACGTAAGGGAAGTTGACGATTAAAAAAAGTTAAAGTCATTACGTTTATTATAGAGCTTGGTTGTTAGATTACCATTAATGTCTTTTTTCAAGTGAAGTATCCAAATATGAGATAGATGTGTCAGACTCTGTGGTGTGTTTTATCTCAAGCTTACCAGGATATATCATATTGACATAAGAATGGAAATTACCATTGTTAATTGACAATACGTAGTCGATATATCTAAATATCGAGTTGAAGGCCACAGCAAGTCTTTTCTTCTTTTCACGCAAAAAATTTTGCACAAAGTCTGCTTCATATGAATACAAAAATTGGTCTGCTAATATCTAGGCGCAATGGGTACCCATGGGATTTCCAATAGATTGTTGGAAAACCTTGTCTCCAAAAACAACATAGATACTGTCAATCAGAAACTCAAGCATCTTTTTTATTTCAACTTCAGAGTAGATCTACTTGTGTGTACAATCAGAATTTTTTAACAAAATCATTTTGCAAATGACCAATGACAGGGTAAGTAAATTTATGTGTTCTATTTCTATTGAAAAAGCGGCTGTCAATGATATCAAAAAGCATGGACTTTAATTTATCACGGGGAATGGTTGTGTATAAATTTGAAAAGTAAGTTTTTTAGCTGTTGATTTTGGTAAAATCTTGTGATTTCAATTTGTCCAAAATTTCCATGGAATTTTTAAGTTTCCACATCTGATTTACACCACTTCTTGAATATATTGTTGCACAGTACTCTTGAAGTTTCTTCTTCACTACAGTTGATGCAGGATTGGCTGAACATTTACTGTAACCCGCTAAGTATCTTTGTTTCTAAGGATTCTTTTGAAGTTTTGGAATCCAATATATATATATAGTAGTTCAAATTCATTTTTGTTCTCTTGGATATTAAATATATTCAAAAATGACATATGATTTTGAAGAATTTCAAAATCATATAGAACTTACAAAATGATGACTTAAAACGAGACTGCTGATATTTTTGTTTCAGCAGTCTATTTGTCAGTGACTTTTCTGTGCAAAGTTTGATAAATGTATTTGATGTTTGTGTTGAAAGCATGGAAATAAAGCATTAAAAAAAATATTTGTCAGTGACTTATCTCGTTTTAAAAATTGTTCATTCGCAGAAGATATTCTAGGGTATCGAATCAACTGATGGACTTAAACCCCGCATGCAGGTGATGAAGGTATATTGCTGCATAAGTAAGGAAAGTTGACGATTGAAAAGTTAACGTCATCTTGTTTTCATAAAAATTGACAGATTATCATTTTCGTCTTTTTCAAGTACAATATCTAAATATGAACAGATGTGTAAAACTCTGTGGTATCTTTTATCTCAGGCCCATCGGGATATATCGCATTGACATAAGAATGGAAATCGTCATTGTGAATTGACAATACGTCGTCCATATATCTTAATGTCGAGTTGAAGGCCATAGCAAGTGTTTTCTTCTCTTTAATTATAAGATTTTCGACGAATTCTGCTTCATATGAATAGAAAAATAGGTTTACTAATAACGGTGTGAATTTGATACCTATGGTAATTCCAATGGACTGTTTGAATATATCAACTTCAGAGTACGTGTTTGTACAATCAGAAAGTTTTTAACAAAATAATATAGCAAAAGACCAATAAAAAAGCAGGTGTCAATATCCGATGTTTCTGTTTATATTGTATAATGTTTGTTGAAAATAAACATGCACTTTTTAATTACACTGTAGTTTGTTACCTGCTGCTTTTCTCGGTACGTTTTTGTTAGATTAAAAATTGCACTTTTTTCCCATTTGCTAGCTAATGATTCTCACTATAGTTATTGTTTAAGTTGAACATAAACCTGTTCCGCATTTCGTAAGGAGATATTTGAAAAGTGGGAGGGTATATAGTGATAGGAGTGTTCGTCTGTCTGTACGTCCGTCTTTTAAGCTTGTGGGTACACGTTTCTTCTATGTAATTCCTCTTATACCACTGAATGAAATTTAATGAGCCTACCACATAATTTTTGTTACATAGTGCTATTGTGAACCTCCTATTTTACTTTTGGAGCGGACATAGCAAAACGTGCACACGGCCATTCTTTCAATGCTGTTGAAGGGTACCCATCTCTTATCCTCAAATCCTCCTTTATCACTGAATTAATAAAAGTTAATGATACTTTCATAGAGTATTTGTTACATAATGCTATAGTTCACCTTCTATTTTCCCTTTTGATCCGCCACATATTTTTGTCTCCCAAGGGTATCGTTTAGTAAGCTCAGTGCTCACAGTACCTCTAGTTTGTTTGCTGCTATACCTTTCATAGTTATTCAAGTTATTTGCTAAAATAAAATGTGTACGTAATTGTTATATTGTTTAAATTGACTTCTGAGCTTGAATATTGTTTGTTAAGTTCATATATATATTTCATTATATTGAAAATTGAAATTCTCTGCCATATTATTTGTTAAATATTTGTTTTGAATATATTTTTATGTAATTAATATAAAGAGATTGGTTACACGTTCTAACAACTTTTAAAAAAACTTCCCTGTAGTATAATAAATTACATGATTGTCAAACAAATTAATGACTAAAGTAATTAATGAAAATGTGACGTTCTATGAGATATATTTATATGTACAAAATATTTTAAAGACTCGCACGAATAATTATAAGTTTAGAGTCAACAAGTTATCAAATTGTTAGGTGCAAAAGTCTGTTATTATGTAAACTGATGGTTTCTTTTATAGTTACAAGTATTTATTAAAATTAAACGTGCAATTTTTTTTTCTCTACAGATTATTATAAAAAGAGAAATCTGAACCGTTTTGTATGTACTGAGTTTGTTGTAATTTTTTGTATTTCTCTATTCAATCATATATTTTCCAGTTCCATGCTGCAAATTATGTACAAGTATTTGTCTCTGTTAATATTAAATTTATAACGATTAGGGTTAATAAGAGTTACATATAAGGCATTTCTCCATTTCAGAAAGCAATGAATTTTGTTTGTCTTTTTGCAGTTAATGAATGAGCAATATTTTAATACGAGAGTCGATATCAATCACTAAAAATCCAAAGAAATTATTTACTTTTTAAAAAGTTTCCTTGTTTTAAATATAGAAGATAATTTTGCCTTCGGTTTCATTTGAAGTTCATCCTCTCTAAATCAGCTTGTTAGGGATTAACAGCAAAAGTCACAAACAATATTCGTCTACATTCTGAGAAATTTTGTAAAAGTTAAGGTAATCAAAATATTTCTGACATTTACTGTGGATCTCGTGTCTTTGGCGTAATATTATTTCTGGGATTGGGCCGTTGTACTTTTACGTAGAATAAAGGAACTTTCTATCTCAGATCGACATGGCTTCTATAAATGTTCGACTGTTTGATAGTTTTCCATTGATGTGGGCTAGACATATTCAGGACTTGTGATGCCTTTCCGGCTGTCAGCAGCTGAACGGCTCGGGTACCTGTTTTTTGTTTAATGTTAGGAAGGATTGTGTGTCATTTAATTATGTAATTTGTAATTTTAGAAACAGGTCATTGAGATAAATATTTGAAGGATAAATCAGATTGATGATGTTCATTTCATTGTTTTATTATAACCGATTGCTTTTTTTAATTATGATTTAATATATGAGTAAGTTCTGTATTCATTCAACAGTCATGAAACAGAAATTTTCAAATTTGTTTAACTCAATGTTTTTACATGCCGCACATTTATTTTAGCTTTAGAGTTACAAGAAGTGACCTGCGTAATTGTCCATCCATTTTTAGGTTACCTGTGTAAACTCAGGGGATCTATTGCTATCCGTTTTCGTCCGTCGTCGCGCGTCGTCCGTCATGTGTTAACATTTTTAGTTTCTTCTCTCCAACCGCTCAACCAATATCAACCAATTTTATCATAATGCATGTATTGGTGGAGGGGAACAAAAATGTGAATTTCGTGGTCCCTGCCCCCCCCCCCCCGGGACACGAGGGGTGGGGTCAAAACCACTAAAATTAATGTAGTATTTAAAAGTTTTCTTCTTACCTCCTGGACATCAAGCAGTCAATCTGTTGGCATGAATGTAATGAACATTGAGTCCTCTACCAAAATATTGAAATTCTTGGCCCCAGGGTCAGGGGTTCTAGTGCTAGGGCGGGGCTAAATAGATTATAATGGGTAAATGCATTATTTCTTTTAAAATCTTCTCCTCTGCTCCTAGGTATTAAACCAATGAACTATGTACATAGTTATGATGAGGAAGGACGCCTCTTCCAAATTTGTGAATTTCAGGGCCCCAGAGTCATGGGTTCTGTAGTTAGGGCGGGGCTCTATTGATTATATAGTGAAAATGCAATAATTCTTTGAAAATTTTCTTCTCTGCTCCTGGGTATTAAATAAACTGACCAAGTACATAGTTATGTTGAATAAAGCTGCTTCTTCCAAACTTGTGAAATTCATGACCCCAGGGTCAGGGGTTCTAGTGCTAAGGCGGGGCTAAAAAGATTATATTACGAAAATGCATTTATTTATTTCTTTTAAAATCTTCTCCTCTGCTCCTGGGTATTAAACCAATGAACTATGTATATAGTTATGATGAGGAAGGATGCCTCTTCCAAATTTGTGAATTTCAGGACCCCTGGGTCGGGGGTTCCGGAGTTAGGGCGGGGCTCTATTAATTATATAGTGAAAATGTGAATTCTATGAAAATCTTCCTCTCTACCCCTGGGTATTAAATAAACTAAACAAGTACATAGTTATAAAGAGAAAGAATGTTTCCTCCAAAATTGTGAAATTCATGGCCCCTTGGTCAGGGGTTCTGGTGTTAGGTTGGGGCTCTATTGATTATAAAGTGAAAATGCATTAATTCTTTAAAAATTTGCTCTCTGCTCCTGGGTATCAAATAAACTAACCAAGTACATAGATATGTTGAATAATGCTGCCTCTTCCAAACTTGTGAAATTCATGGCCCCAGGGTCAGGGGTTCTAGTGCTAGGGCGGGGCTAAATAGATTATATTGCGAAAATTCATTATTTCTTCAATAATCTTTTCTCTGCTCCTGGGTATTAAACCAATGAACAATACATAGTTATGATGAGGATGGATGCCTTTTCCAAATTTGTGAATTTCAGGACCCCTTGGTCAGGGGTTCTGGAGTTACGGCGGGGCTCTATTGATTATATAGTGAAAATGCATGAAATCTTTGAAATTCTTTTCCTTTCCTCCTGGGAATTATGCAGATGATCTTAGTACATATTATGATGAAGAAAGGCGCGTCTTCCAAAATGGTTAATATCAGGGTCCCTGGGTCAGGGGTATTTAGGGGGGTGGGTGGGGGTACATAGTCTGAAAATTAATTAATGCTTTGAAATCTGCTTTTTTGGTATTAATCAAACATTTATGACGAAATAAAATTCATCATAAAATTTCACAACTTATGAAATATGTGACCCCATGGTCAGTGGTTCCTGTGGGGTCGGGTGCACAACTGGTTATAAAGTAGAAATGCATTTTCTCTTTGTTACTTTGTTCTACCTGTGGGTTTTATAGCAACCAGAGTAAGCATGCTACGGGTATAGTTATGATAAGCAATGGTTCCTGTTTCAAAATTGTGAATTCCATGGCCTTTGGATTAAAACATTAAGCAAAATCAATTGTTGGAAAGTTGTTACATAATACTCACTACTCAGGTGACCTATAAGGCCCGTGGGCCTCTTGTTTGTTTTGCCGTCTAAAAATGAATTTATATATTATTTAAATCTTTCTAAACACTCTTCCCGCAAAGAAATATTTCTTAATTAAGTGTGCTGCAAAAGTTCAATTAGTGCATGAGATGCACGTTTTGAGACTATGCAATGTGTTTAACCTTACAGATTATATAAATTAATATTTGTTGCTTCGAAAATTACATAACATGTGGGTGGAAAATTCAGTTTAAAAGATTAAAAATGTATAAGTATTTTGTCTCTTTTCAGTGTTATTCGTTCCCCTAATTCCAGAACTCCTGTTTGTCAGAAATACTCATTTGCATGCTGACTTGGTCCATTTATTTTTTTCTCAAGAGATTTTGGGTCTCTTTGTAAGTTTGAAATAAAAATAAGATAGCTGTATTCTTTTCTTGTTAACTTCCATTTCTCTCCTTGTATTGAAAGGTTGTTAAATTTGAATTAAAAAAGGTTATAATATTAATGCAGAGATGGGTTGAAAATAGACACAGGTTTGTCAACATCTTGTCCAACAGAGTGTATAGTTATTATTCTTGAATTATACTACAAATAGCATTTCAAATGATATGTTAAAATGATTATTTAGCTTTTGTCTTAGGACGACTTTGATCTCGCTTAAGGACTCTGTAGATAATTTCCTTTTTGAGTTGAGAAAAATGCTTATAACAGCAAAGTATACTTATAAAAAAAATCAATGACAAATAAGAGATAACTGAATGTAAATGAACTGGTCAATGAACTGAAAGGGTATGGTTGTTTAATGTTTCTTTTAGAATTTTTTACTCCTACTGAGACACCACTTGCCTGTGAAACAGCTTACCAGTAAAGTTTGCTTCATGTTAAGTAAACAGATGTGAAGATGACGAACACTGATCAATTTGATAAATTAAGTAAACAAAAAAAATAGAAGGAAAAGGTGGAATCAGGTGCCAAAAAGGAGTAAGTGTCTCCTGCTGACCGGTCACTCCCGACGTAAGCCCTATCCTATCCTATGTATTGATCAGGCATGTATACACAGCACAAGCGGCATCTTCCGTCTTCTACCCTGCTTGTACTAAGTTTGTTAATCTCGTAGGTTAGCGTTTAAGATGAACATTATGTGTTTTAGCCACCGCGGATTCTTGTAAGAGCACCAGGCATTTTATATGGTTTTCATTGAATTTGCTGGTCTTGTTCCTTCTTATGTTTTAAAAATATTCTTCAAAGCTTGTATATCCCTCTGATCCTTTAACTGAATTCAATAAAATCTTGAACTGAGAACACTTTGTAAGTATCGATGAACTTTAGAAGATCAGTGCAAGACTGAGGCAAAGGGCAATCACCATTGATCACCGTGCATTAACGTCATCAGAGTGAAGTGAACTTTCCACTGATTTTATCAACATGCACATCATTTGCACATTTTTATAATTTCTAACATATGATTATCTATGACAATCTATCCTGTAGTAACAAATACATGTACATGCATGTAAATCATCACAGCTCTATTACAGAAAATGGCAAATTGCATTTTTATTGACAAACGGGATGCCTAATTTGAAGACAGAATTAATTTCCTCTGAACCTTTGTCGATCCCTGTATATTTCCATCACTTTTACCTCGGGTGGAAATAGCAGGATATCGATTCTATACATATGTTAAGATATGAGATATACTAAAATCCGCCTCAGTATGGGGTCAAGATATTGAATCGGGGTATGATCTATCTGTAATTTCAAAAGAATGAAGAAAAGTAAAACCGGAAAAACGAGTCAACCTTAATTTGACATTCTACAAAATGCATATATTTAATCATCTACAAAATGCATATATTTAATCATTATGTTAGTTTAAAACAATACAAATGTTATGGAAATAAATAATTGCATGAATTGTCATTTTATAAATATTTTAAGCATATAAAATTCGATATCACATGTCTATATCAGTTTTACTATAAACATTAAAAAATAATTGTTTCCAAATTCAAATAAATATTGCTAAAACCAGCTAATTTTAAATTTTCTGGTCATTTTCTTCTTATACATTATTTAACTACCTCCATTTGTTCAATCTATTATACTATTGATATCGTTATAAATATTTCATCGAGCAATAGCACCTGTCCACGATCCGGAGAGCTATAACGGATTTTAATGTTGTTTATGAGTCTTTTACGACCTCCCGCGGTACACTTTCATTTCAAGAGTCCCGTCAGTCGGCTATTCACGATGACTAAAGAGTTATTGGAAGTGTATATCAAATTAGTAATTAACCGCAATCCTTGGATCTTTCTATCATCAAAGGAGTCGGCATCCATATTTGAAGACGTCAAATATCTTTGTGGAAATTAGAATAATTCTTTGCATCTTGACAGAAACCGGAAGTCAGCCATGATCATTTTAAAAGACCGGAAGTGGAAACAATGGTCGTGCCCCAGTCTCAGCGGTTGACAAAGTAATGGGAAATGGAGAAAGATGCATTAAGTAAAAGACCCGATACCGGTTATTATCGTTTTTGTTCCTATTTGTTATCGATTCCGTTGGCATAGCGACAGTGCCGTGAGGAGAGAAATTGGTTCCGACAAGCACGCTCGGGCCTTTTGACAAGACTCGTGCAATTTGAACAAATATAAGTTTCCCGAATGCTCCGATAACAAGGCAGGCAGTGGAAGATGGGCTATTATAAATCTTCCGGAGATATTTCCTCTAGGAGACTAATAATGGCTCCCAAGGATACTATTTCAAAACAAAAGACGTACTGCTTTTTTTTTTTACAAGTTTCGAAAGAGAACAAAGTCTGACAAGAAATATACAGCTGTAAACTTTTGAACTTGAAACTTGAAAAACTTAGTTGTTTTCGTCAACGAGGTAGTATGACGAATTGAGAAGTATTATATATATTTTTTTTTAGATTGATAGTTGGTCTTTTCCTCGAATATTTTCAAACTTAATCTTTGAACGGTCATCAGCGGTGTTGCCACTAGAACGTAAATCCAATATTACAAAACTGCTGGACAAGACTTATTTCTTCCCTCTCAAAGACTCACATAGATTTTTTTCAATTCCCTGGTTCCTAAATGACCCATGTCTATGATAGACATCTTTAGTTTGCATGCCAGTATGTCGACTTTGTGCACACAATTTATTACAGTGTATGATGCATACATGTATTCACGCTTCACTAATGACCGAAGACCTCTAAGTTTACAATCAAGGAATGCATACGCAATAAAGTGTGTAAATCACAAGGATCACACGGCGGGCTTGACCGATCGACAAGGAATGCTTACTCCTCCATGGCTACTGATCCCATCTGTTTTTTCAGAGTTCCTTGTTTGCTCTGATCATAATTTGAATCAATTTGATAAAACGGACTTTGAGAGCGATCACTGTTCGTTATCTTCTCTTTTTATCAGACATTTCAATTTGTGACCGAGCCATAGGCTCCACCCAGTCATGTACACTTATCTTTAAATCTGAAAAAGAAAGCGGATAAAGAGGACTTTTCAAACTGACTATTCATATTACCACCTTAAACATCCCTGGCATCATTCGCCATATTGTACATGTACCATGGTTTTATTTGAATTTCCATATTTCATTCGCGGTTTGCATATTTTAATTCAGTGAAATCAAACGGTGGTTATGAGATAACTGGTGAAACTTTTGGCAATCAATAGTCGTAATCATCCAAAGCAGTTTGAATATGATACGAACGATTAATTCTCTACCACATTAACCAAGACAGGGCTTGCACGCAGCCTTGGCCGATCTTTGTTTTCACATCCTAAAACATGTAGGTAAAAACAAAAAAACAACGCTAATTCTGATGATTATGAAGGTACACAGAATTCTAACTTTGATTTGTCTGTCTTCCTTCTGGCATTAACATTAAAAGTGCATCGGGGTGCAGGGTTTATCGACATTTCCTCCTAGTCAGCAATAGGAATGGTATTTTGTGATAATTAGCTTCGCATTTTACTTTAACTAATGTGCTAATGAAGAAAAATCGCGTAACAAAACCACATCCGTTATTTAGAATCTGTAGACAGTTTATTAAAAACTAATAACGACATAAAAGTGTATTTACGCAGTTACACCTTCATCTGAGAGGACGGGATTGTTTATTAATTATCAACTCTCATATTAACTATCCTCTCGGCAGAACGTTGACCAGTGATGATCTCATATCAAACCTCGTCAACGATTACGTAAACATCTCATGGTCTTAAAAATAAAGAGAGCCATACACCAATTGATAAGGTCATCTTTAAAATAATGTCTCTTTGCCCTCTCCCGACTCAGTGTAAAATTATTGAGTCGGTAGGTAGGTGGGAAAATTTTTTTCAGAAAAGTTTAACATGATTTATTTGACAAGATATGAGGAATTAAAAGAAAAATATTGTGTCCTGGAATGTTTAAAAAAAGTTTTGAGTAGGGCCTTTTTTAGTCAGTCAGTAGAGAGAGGGCAACCAAACAATTTTTTCAAGATGGCCTAACGATAAACAAAATCTAAGGGGTTTTGGTTAAATTACAGTACATGATAAATGGCGGAAGAAATATAATTCACCTGATTGTAAATGATATTCTTAAATTTAATTCAACCCATCACTTAAAAACTGGTGGATACATGTAATATAGAATATATCAAGCTGTCCCTCTGAAAAAAATTGTTGATACATGTAAAATAAAATGTATCAATCTGTCACTTCGAAATTGGTTGATACATTTTGTATTATTACTCAATTTTTTAAATCCACTATTTATTTTTTCTTCCTCATATTAACCCTTCCTAATATAAATAAAAATTTAATATTGATAAATTTAATAAAATGATAATTAGTTGTTTATAAATTTAACTATGAATTACCATGTCGACATTTTCAAAATTTCTTTGAGTAGATAATAGTAAACAAAAGAAAAATATTGGAGTTTTCTACGCTAGTTCAAATGGTCTCTCCTTCTGGTAAAATCTGCCGGTAATTCTTAGTCAGATTTCCCCCACGTTATGTACCAGGGTATATACAGACAAGATAAAACTTCAAACTGACTACAAAATATCTCTGTTTTATTTTATAATTAAATATCTCTGAAATACATATCACATTTTAAGAATATTTTTATTGATTTCAAAAAAGTATAGTTTTCAATATGTAAATATGTGTAAAAATAACATTGAAATAAAATAAATAAAAACAAAATGAAGAAAGATATTTCTTAGTCGATATTCTCGTCATTATTATTGAAATCGAATAAATTGAGGAACACGTGCTAAATCCCTTTCTTTTCAAAAAAAATATCCCTTTACAGAATTTTCCCATGCGAATTAAGTCAAAATTATACAATTTGCTTTCATTCAGTGTTCGGCGTCTCACGAATTAAATGTATTGCTGAGCAGGGATAAGAATAATGAAATAAAGAACTTTTAATTGATTTTTCGAATCAAATTCAGTTACATTTCAATGTGACATTACGCATGGTTATTTGAATAAATACATTTCCTTGGATGTCTAAATCCTCTCAAAAACGCGTGTGCAGCGCACGCGCGCATTAAATAACAGAAAATTAAGCACCCATTGCCTTATACATTAAGGGTTAGGAATATATTTACATTTCATCATTATTGCCAATTTTGGCAGCAATATTATTAGCCATCTTGAAACGGTCGTCTGCTTTTTCAGCAATCAAGTCGATCATCTGCAGGTGACGGATGAGAAGGGATCGTTGGTCTAATAATGGCTATCATCATTAAATATTTGCCTCGGCCTCCATTGGTGAAAAGTATTCATTAATATGCATACTTGTCTTTGAAAACAAGTTTATTGTCACGATAACAAGACGCCATAATCAATACACAATCCGAAGGGACCGTTTAGTACCAAAGATGGAGTCAATCGAGCAACGTCCATCACAAAAGATTAGCTCCAATGCAGGTCTTCCATCGTCACTTGCCGCCTTTAAATGTTTTCTCTTTCTATCTAGAAATCTAATTCAAGGCACTTAGATCAAGACTGCAATCAAAATCTCTCCATAGTCTGGTCACATAAACCGACAAAGTCAATATTGTCTTCTTTTCCCTTTTGCTTCTGCCAAATCCAATTTTGTTGCTGTCAAGAATCCTATCACCGCATCAAACTTTATCATGAAGGAAGAAATTATCGGCGAATCCAATTGTGAAGTACATTTCCTTCCGATGAATGTCCCGAGAAAACTTGGGCTGAAAATGACTTCCGAAACATCCCAAAGTCTTGCCAGCAGCCCTGTGCTTAATACGAAACTCCATTACAACATTCCTATATCAAAATCTATTAGAGGATGTTGGCATTTCTGAAATTCTGATTTATGGCAACAACCCATCAATGCCTTCTTCCGGAAGACTAAAACACCGTCTTGGCTTTCCTTGCAATCGAATTCGAAGCTAGAAACTGCTCAAGAAAATGTAGAAATGCTACGTTCCAACTCCCACAATTCATCACTCAGATGAATCACAAGAAGAAATCTCATTTCTCAGTAAAGCACAAAATATACGTGCTTAAAAAATTAACACTCAATGTTTTCCAGATAAGATCCTTTTTATTTGATCACGTATAGTAGGACCCAAGATGTGACGTCATATGGCTAGGATGGGTCATGTGATGGTTTGGAATGTTCGGATACATGGAATGATTTGTCTGTGACCAATAACCTGAGTGACTTCCGAATATACCCGTAGTGGGTGGCATTGGAGAATGAGCATTCATGAAATTGAATTTAGAACTAGGGTGATAGGCAGGCATGAAAAAGTCCTGTTGATATTTATAGGCTGTCGGATCGGCAGCGGGCTGCATGGCCTGGGCCAAACCCGCGAAATCAAACTTATAGGCGTACCGTTTCCCGTGCACTTTAGTCATTATGTTTTTATCATAATAGTATCGGAGAGCACGACTGAGTTTATCGTAGTTCATGTTAGGTTTGGACTTTCGCTCGCCCCACCGACGGGCAACCTCATCCGGGTCCACGAGTTTGAACTCCCCGTTGGTTCCCTCCCACGTGATGTAGTTCGAGTTACTGCTGTCAGAGAGGAGCTCCAGAAGAAACTGCCACAACTGGATCTGACCACTTCCTGAAATTGGGTTAAAAATTGAGTACATTATTTATAAAAATTTACATAAGTGTGGGGAAAATGTTTCTCTCTCAGTGTTTTCTGTTACGTAAAATTAGAACTGAGGATAGTTTTCTTAAACATTTGTCTTCCTTAATGAGTTGGAAAGCAGACAGAAAAAAAACCGATCCAAACATAGTCTGCCATTCCTGACTCAATTTTTCAGACAAAAAGCCTTCAAAACAAGCGTCAAGGACTCTTGACATAATAGATTTTACAAAATGGCATGAACTCTGTCTTTAAAAAATTAGTAATCCGTTTATATTTAAATTAAAGTCAAAGAGTCCAATGATGCAATAAATAGAAAACTGTGCAGGAAAACAATATTTTATGCAAAACAGTCGTTATCTCTCTCTGAATTAGAAATAAATGTCACTGTAAAGAAGAAGTTGTTCTGTTGAATGCCTGAATATTGAAGATGATACGTTTAGATTGCCCGTATATCTCGTTATGGTATGAAGGGACACTTGATTGTAACAAAAGAGAGCCTGATTGCTGTACTGAGTTACAATTCTAAAAAAGTCCCTGCTTTCCAGATCGAGTCCTTAGACTTGTTTTTGACATGAAAAGCCCATTTATCCCACTGAGATCGAATCCCCGGCACGTGACGGAGGGACTGAAAAGCAATATTAGGTATATTGATCTTTAATTGAAAGTACCTGTACGGCGCTTAATCGAATCGGATAAAAACGAACAATTAACAAGAAAATTCCAACTAGTCTAATGTAAGTGCTATTTTCTAAAACAAACGGCAGATGTTCCGTTAAGTTATTTAATCTTTCGGACACTTTTTTCTCGCCGACTTATGCGGCACATACTTCTTCGCCGTGTCGTAAGCTGGCCAGTCTGGGATTTGGTCTTCCACAGTTCTATAATTTTCTGATAATTGAGCGATAATTTGAGTGTATTTCTAACTTTTATAACGAACGCGCTGAAAATCAAATCAGGAAATTATTTACACATAATGGAGCGGGTATTAAGGATGCCAAAGCATTATTAGGTTGCAACATCAGAACAATTTTTTTTACCGTTGTAGCATGTCAAAAATTTTAGTAAATAATAGACTGCCACCGGTTGCTTCCAGCTGTTAAAGCCAGGAAAGGTATCGACTATTTCATTAGACATCGCTGAATCAGATTACATGTATTTTGATAATTTCAGCCTATTTTCTCAATTAAGACTATAGGTCCTCTCCCTTTCATTTTAGGTCTGTATAATATTACGAATGAAATAATTCATTAAATAGAAAAACATTGCAAGGACGGACTTTTTTTCTCGAGACGACCGTTTTCTGAGTACTGTAGCAATCTTAATTTTTGTCCCTGTAAATAATCGTGTGAAAAAGGGCGAACATTTGGAAAAAATATGTATTAGCGTAAACTATGTGATAGTTCGTGATGTCCTTTGGGTATCTATATTTTTACGAATGTTAAAATAAAAAACGGAAAAGTGAATGAATCATGTAATGATTATTGTAATTATACCGCATCCGGTAAAAATAATTTGATGTAAACTCCAGGCGGCTGAGAAAGGCCACTTAGTCAGAACTTATAGGATTAAAATATGAATGAAATGATCTTAAAAGTACAAGCATCGGAGACATGATGTTGTGTATTCGGTGAGATAAAATTAATCAGACTCTTCTAACAATTCTCTGTTTCAGCATAATTTGGTTTAAAGTCAAAACGATTTAGGTACTTCATGAAAATTAAACGCCTACTAAAGGGAGCGTCAAATCCACGATTTTCAACTGTCCTGAATACTGGGCATAACTCTTTTATATTATCTTTTGAATTTCCAAAATAATAGAATATTTAATTCAATTTAATCATTCTTGATAATTAAAGACAAAATATTTAGGTCTTTAAAAATTAAAGGCCTCACCAGCCTCATTTT
The DNA here is from genome assembly GCF_032062105.1 of Saccostrea cuccullata. Taxonomy (NCBI): domain Eukaryota; kingdom Metazoa; phylum Mollusca; class Bivalvia; order Ostreida; family Ostreidae; genus Saccostrea; species Saccostrea cuccullata. The sequence continues at coordinate 54,855 of NW_026925489.1, read as the reverse complement.
TATGTCGCCATTTCTTTTCTTTTAGAAATAAAATATTCCAAATTTACATATACATTTATTCATTTTATGTTTTCACTTTCATTTATTTTATCAAAAAGCTAGTTGTCTAAGATTTTTAATAAATGGAATTTGATTTACATGTGCACATTTTCCCTAGAGATAATAAGCAAATATTATTACGTACATAGCTCACAATTTAAAAATGAACAAAAGTAAATATTTTAAAATTCAGTTAATGAATTATTTCTGAGTCACGAATTACATCTTTTTGAGAATAAATAGAAATAAGTAATTAGTAAATTAAAGCGACCTGGCATTTTAAATAAATTATTTTACAATTAAAAACGAGCTATCCACCAAAGATAAGTTTAAATATCAATATGTTATTTATAAAATTGAAGAAATTTAAATTTGTAGAAAAGTCTTAGTTTCTATTTATTTATTTATTTATTTATTTAGTACATCAAATAAAATATTCCCTGCTTTCGCACTTGAATTAGTTGTTATTACAAATTATGCACTGGTCATTTAGTTAGATAATGCAATTTTTTTTTACTTGTTAACATCGCAAACACGACTGTGGCAGAGCGATTGAACTGTTGAGATATTAAAACACAGGTGCTTGGGATGTTGACATAGCTTTGATTCCAGGACAAACATTATGTTTAACGTGTGTTCCCTGAACGTCTACTAATTATAAAATTATGTAATTATCACACTCAATTAAGGGGCCCTCTAACTAGTTTACCTGAATTATCTACACCTGTATATTAAAGGACACACCAAAATTTTATTATTAATTTTTGAAGATTTTATCCATATCAATTGATGTATATTTTTCATAAATAATTTTTAGCAACAATTAAAAACACCGCTTATCTTGCTATTTGTGACCAGTTTTATTAGATATTAATACTGTACCTTTATTAACGGCAAGCTTAAAAAAATAAGGGCTCTGAAATTCCTCACCTCAGTGACCTCACCCCCAATTAAATTGGATTTTTGAAATTATTTTTGAAGATAAGTTGTCAAAAATTATCTTTACATGTCTTGTTTAGTACTTTTTCTAATTTTAAAAGTTGTTTTTTTTAAATAAAAAATATTTATTGTATATGAAGATAAATATTAAAGTATTTAATCACATCAAGGTAACACAGGTTAACTCTACCTGGACCCCTTAGAGGGCCTCTCTATTGAGTGTGATAATTAAATAATTTTATAATTAGTAGACGTTCAGGGAATAAACCACAGGAGAGTGCCAATATTTCCCAATAAAAGATACAATTATACAGTTAATTCCCCATATTTGTCTGCTTTGACACATAGAGTTGTTTAAAATTGTTATATCTACTTTCAAGTAAGAAATGTACTTTTTCAATTGCTTTATTTTTCTTTCCTAGGCTCATTTTAATATTAAATATCAACATTTTCCAGTGTTAAAAAAAGAAACCAAACTGTATCAAAGTGATAAAAATTTGTGTTTCTTAAAATAAAAAAAACAAACATGTAAATTTTATATAAAATATTGCATTTTCATGTGCTGAGTATGTAGAGATAAATTAGTTGATATTCAGAATATATCATACTACTTAGTTTTGCATTTACCAAAACTATTTTAACTATATTTAAAAATAAATGATAATCAATCAACAGATTACAATCAGATATATTATATTATCTATTTGGAATATATAATATAGCAGACCATCTCTGTGTGTTAATGTGGATTCATTGTGTATTACATAGAGGAAAATGCGATCTAAGAAATGCTAAAAAATAAATCCAAAAAAAAAACGAATAAGGAGATTGCGCGTGAATATTTTTGCGGATACTGTCATGTGTAAATTTTGAATTTACCAAGTGGTAGTAAAACTCAAAGTTTAGAACATATCCATACGGTACTAACATGTGTAACTATCATCAACGCCCATGAAAAAATTAAAATTCAGAAATATTTCTATTCAAAATTTGTAATTTTTTTTTCGAAGGAATTGTAGGGACCAAACAAACTCCATATTTAGAAGGGGCTTATAACAGTATTAACCGTATTCAAATCAAATCAGCTGAAATCATTCCACTCACCCTGAGGTCGCCAGTGAGAGTGGGGTCCCCCGTCAAATCCGGGCTTACCAATAGCCGACAGCGTCCCCGGGTGTGGATAGGCTAAAAGTAATAGAAAAAGTCAGTAAATATTGATGTTAAAAATTTGTGTGTTTTTTAAAAAGAATGAAAATAAAAATATATCGCATAACATTATTGCTGGTACGTGAACAGCGATTCATATTTCGTGTAATTAAACTTGCATTTCGTTTTAAAAAAATACATGTAATATAGAAAAAGAAATTATTTAAATAAATCAGTACAAATATTTCATAATATTTTTGCTTGGTGAATGGGAAAACTACAATTTTATCAAAACAACCCTTCATTAAAACAAAATTTAATTAAGGTTTTAATTTTAATTAAAATAATATGAAGTTTACATAAATTATTAAGATTAAAAAAAATACCTGGGCTGGCGGGACTGGACTGTGGCGACCAGGCACTCTTTCCATAAGCAGGATCTGTGACCAAAAATTAAAACAGACTGTTAATTAATAAAAAAAAAATCCCGTGTTCTCTAAGACAATTTTCAAAATTCGTCAAAAATAATGATGGCCAATAATTTTATTTGGTCAGCAGAAAAAATAACACCGGAAATAATTATTCCTGTATGTTCAGCAAAGAAAGGAAATCCCTTAAAGGTTTTTCCTTTCGGGGCAGAATGTAATTTCCCGAATAGAATCTTACCCGGAAATACCATTCCTGAAAACGCCGGAAAACTGCAGGCTCGGTAGTAATCTTGTTGCTTCATTCCCTGCATTTGGTGAACAATTTCCAAAGTGTCCAATATAAAAATTTTATATCTAGAACTTATTTGATATGTGTTCTTGTCCAATTATCGGAACTTGATTTTCGTTTCCGATTTAGATGTAACAATTTCCCGCCGGCGGAACTCGCTCCGGACGGTTACATGGGAAGTCGGTATAAAGTCTGGGAAGGAAGCTTTCAAACTTGGATTTTAAATAAGTTCCGAAACAACTGGAAATAATGTGTACAAACGGTGATTGATTTTTGTGTAAAAAGTCGATATTTGTACGGAAAGTCAAGTTAGATTATAGCCGCGGAAATGTAACCAATCAGCGGCCCATTACAAGGGGCGGGGCAAATAAGGGGGCGGGGCCTTAAACGGAATTATGTGAAAGGCAATATCTGTCAGTAATCCAAAGAAGGGCATATTATTGAGAGAAATCACGTTAATGCTTGTATTTTGGTGGCTGGGATTTTAACTGTAAATGCCGATAAAACAGACAGAACCTTTTTCATTTACTTTTCACAGGTTTTAATTGGCCTACGGGGGCTGTATTGTAGCCGAAATCACTTTCATTTCGTTCAATGCTTATTGTTGACTCTGCGTTAACGAAATATTTGTTAAGATTTAGAGCCTTGCTGTCACTAATGGGAAACATATTTGACATAATCGCCATAGAATTTTTTTCATTATTGTGTATACCGTGGGCCTTTGGAGGATAACAATGCAGAAGTAAGCAGCGGTGCGGGGTATATTAAAATCATTGTTGACCAAATGAAACCTTCGTTGATGAAATCGTTTTCTGTGAAAACAAATGTACTTTGATCCGAGTTCTAGAACGCGACATATGAAAAAAGATTTCTGTCAATATTGACTACAAAGTTACTTTTCTCACAGTTGCTGGTATCATTTGCCTTAATTTTCATAGATCACTGATTTGCGAGTACTCAATGAACTGTATATATTAGTTTATTTAGACACGTTTTCTTTCAAATGCGCAAACAGTTGTTTATCAAAGGCCTGAAACTTAAAAGGCTCCGTTTATTTATAATAAGGACGTAAAGGAGAGATTAATTTTAACTATTTAAAAAAAATTGTAACATTAAATTAGAAAAAAATTAAATAATTATTAGTCTGTGTTCTAACACTGCCTGTTCTAACCTCTCTAGCTCTCTTTTTTTAAAAATTCATCCGATGAATCAAATCGTAACTTTATTATTTTTTTTTAATTGTGTTTACCTTTACTCTTTTGTGTTAAATCAATGCTGTCGAATTTCAACTTTCTCTTTTTGTTTCAGAAAACAAATTTGAAACTTAAAATTTTCTGCACTCTTAATAAATAATTGTCTGTTTGACAGTTTACAACCGTAAATGGGCAAAACCAAGAGATCATTTCATTATTAGCAAGGTGTAGTCTGCTGAAATAATTGTATTGAAATCTTAATGATAGCTTGTAAACGACCCAGAAATCCTTTTATACTCGTCTCCTGTCTGAACATTGTATACAGAGACCGGCGTATGCTTCTTAAGCACGTGCAAAAGAGTGAAAGTTTGCACGCGCCTCTAGCAAAATTGGAAAAACGTGCACTTATTGCAGGTGCGCTGCAAAATTGTTTTACAGGGTCATTCGACCCAGTACCTTGAGTTTAGTTTGACATTTAGTACATCAGTTTCTTGAGTTTAGTTTGACATTTAGTACATCAGTTTAACAAAGTTATTTTTTGAAATCGACACGATTAAACATGGGATTCTTTTTTCAAAATTAATCTTTTCATAATACTTACTAGCCAAATAAAAAAGTTGCATTTTAATTGTGCCTTCAAGAAAGAAAAGTTTTAAGACCTTTTAAGTAAAATAATTGCTGAATGTTTTAGTTTTGGATTTCATCTTTTTTAAAGTAATGTAAAATGTATTCTTTTATGCATGTGGCTTTTTAACGTAAGAAAATGTATATTTAAAAAAAATGTTTAATTTTTATCTCTGCTTCTTTCACCTTTTCTTTCTTTTCTGTTTTTTAGCTTGATAAAGTACGCTGAGTAAAAAGATGATGACCCCCCCCCTTTTGACTCTCATAGATGTGTGTAGATTTGTAAGGTAGTCTGGACATGTATTTATTTACAAGTACACATAGAAATCAGCAGATACTGCTGTGTGATCACTGACGTACAATTTCACAAATATGAAATTATATACAAAGAAACGTCCATTACTTGAAGCGGTTCAATTTCTAAATACAAAAAAAGGTTACGGGACAAAATTGAAAGTACACGTGTTTTCCTCTCTGCGCTGAGAAGATATTATACTGAAGCAGTCATTGCAACCCCCAAAACACTGATGACTATCAAATATCAAATAAATTTTGAAATATGACGCGTGTCAGATTTTATGTAATCACACAAATATGATTTAGCTAAAAAATGATAAACATTACAACACGCGTTACAAATCCATTTTTATGCCTGTAATTATTCGCGGTATCAATGTGTGTTTAAAATTAATCATTCCCTTTCGTTTTTTCGCCATTTTATTATTTTTTTTTTACTTGTTTATCGATACATTTTTTTTTGTTTTCATAGGGGATAATTTTTTTTCTTCTTTCATGTGAGCAGTATTTTAGAGGAGAAGCAAACAAAATTATGTGCTGTGTACATTATGTCGCTTAATATTTGTGTTAATTACTTCAATACTATTTTTATCTTTGTCCTTAACAAGACCCAATGAATTATTATATATATATATATAGTTAAATACTCATTTTTGGTTTTGATTATATGCACATTTCTCTAGTATAATTTTTCGTATCTGTTTCGATCATAAATAAGACAACGCAATTTATTATCATGCAGACTTAATTTGTCAGTTCTTAAACAGTATAGGCCTATATGTTGTTAAGATACAAAAGAAATTTTTAACATGACGTCTTCCAGTTCTCTTAAATATATGTTGTACATTATAATTTAAAGTTGTCTATAATCAAATAATTTTAAGGATTGAGCCGACTTACAGGCGCGGATTCAGAATTTTTTTTTTTGGGGGGGGGGGGTGTTCCAACCCAGTCAAAAAAATTCCAACCCAAAAATCTCTTGACAAGCAAAAAAAAAAAAAAAAAAAAAATGGAAACTTCTTTCGCAAACGTGTAAAACCATGACTTTTCATACCAACTCAACACTGATTCACGTTTTTGAGGAGGGGATCAGTGTTTTCTATTGGGATCTAAGTTCACTTTTACTCGGTTTAGTATATGTTTTTAATAACTCTTCAACTTCCCGAGGGGAGGGGGCCCCCCGTGATCCGCACATGACTTAGATACACGTCCAAGGGACCTAATTGTCTCAAGCCATGATCCGGAGCCCGCATATAGCTTTCTCCAGAATGGGAGAGGATTGTACATTTTGGCCGTGGTTTGTGACGATGAAGAAACATATGATTCGTTAGTTTTTGTGAGCCCGGGATCTTATTTCATCAGTTCAAAAATCTATAGCGTCTGTAACACTTTGAATATATCGGTGTCTTTCACATATTTCCATTTAAAATCCAGCAGTCTTCCTTTTCCGCATATTTTCAATAACAGCAACAAGTAACGAGGTATCCATAGCATGTAATCAGTGAACAACAAGAGCATTCAACAGTAACAGTCACTGGGTCAGTCAATCATGATTCCTGTCAACAGCAAAAGTCAACAATATACTCTGTACATGTAATCAGTAAACAGTAAGAATATGCTCTATTCATGTAAGTCAGTGAACAATAGTACAATAGTACAATAGAATATTTATTCAACCATATGCAGGGACGTAGCAGCAGGGGGGGGGGGGGGGATATACTGTCCCCCCTCCCCCCCCCAATAAGAATATACACTTTTTTTCCCAACATTACCTTTACTATTGAAAATGTCTATTGAAAGGTTGGAAGGCTCCCCCACTTCTTATCTTAGCATAATGATATCAAGGATATGTAGTATTTTATGGGAAAAATGCAAGTGAAAGGAAGTTGGCCTTGAAAAAATGTTAGCAAGTATCCCTCACCCCCACCCCCCACCACCATCACTACCACCACGAAATAGGATTTTCGAGTTTGGGCAATTTCTCCATGCCTGATAAAAATATACAATATACTCTGTATATATAATCACTGAACAGCTATGAACAGCAAGAATATACAATATATTCTGTACATGTAATAGGTGAACAGTAAAAATATACAATATATTCTGTACATTTCATCAGTGAACAGCAAGAATACACTGTACACAATATACTCTGTACATTGCATCAGTAAACAAAAAGAATATACAAAATACTCTGTAATGTAATAAGTGAACAAGAATATACAATATACTCTGTACATGTAATAAGTGAACAACAAGAATATACAATATACTCTGTACATGTAATAAGTGAACAATAAGAATATACAATATACTATGTACACGTAATAAGTGAACAATAAGAATATACAATATACTATGTACACGTAATCAGTGAACAATAAGAATATACAATATACTATGTACACGTAATCAGTGACCCGCAAGAATATACAATATACTATGTACACGTAATCAGTGAACAATAAGAATATATAATATACTATGTACACGTAATCAGTGACCCGCAAGAATATACAATATACTATGTACACGTAATCAGTGAACAATAAGAATATACAATATACTCTGTACATGTAATCAGTGAACAATAAGAATATACAATATACTATGTACACGTAATCAGTGAACAATAAGAATATATAATATACTATGTACACGTAATCAGTGACCCGCAAGAATATACAATATACTATGTACACGTAATCAGTGACCCGCAAGAATATACAATATACTCTGTACATGTAATCAGTGAACAATAAGAATATACAATATACTATGTACATGTAATAAGTGACCCGCAAGAATATACAATATACTATGTACACGTAATCAGTGAACAATAAGAATATACAATATACTCTGTACATGTAATCAGTGAACAATAAGAATATACAATATACTATGTACACGTAATCAGTGAACAATAAGAATATATAATATACTATGTACACGTAATCAGTGAACAATAAGGATATACAATATACGTGTACACATAATCAGTGAACAATAAGAATATACAATATACTCTGTACATGTAATAAGTGAACAATAAGAATATACAATATACTATGTACACGTAATCAGTGAACAATAAGAATATACAATATACTATGTACACGTAATCAGTGACCCGCAAGAATATACAATATACTATGTACACGTAATCAGTGAACAATAAGAATATACAATATACTCTGTACATGTAATCAGTGAACAATAAGAATATACAATATACTATGTACATGTAATCAGTGAACAATAAGAATATACAATATACTATGTACACGTAATCAGTGACCCGCAAGAATATACAATATACTCTGTACATGTAATCAGTGAACAATAAGAATATACAATATACTATGTACATGCAATCGGTGGACAACAACAGAACACAAGTTATTTAACAAGTACAGTGTAACAATACAACATCGATAAACAACATCTCATTCCAAACGTAATCAAGGTATCACATACAAAACAATTTCCGGAAAAGGAGGGTACTGTCTTTTTTTGTTAAATGGAATGAGGCGAAAGACAGAACAAAATTCTAATTATCAGCAGACATTGCACGATTCTTGAATGTTTACGTTTCTGGAATGTGTTGTTGTTTCTTGCTGTTGTCTGGTGACGGTTGTGCATGTTGTAAGATTCGCTCTTTTCTAATTTTTAAGCATGGGAGCCTTGTTGATTATTGCTGTTGACTGGTTACATGTATGAAACGTATTCCTTGTTGGTTGTTTCTGTTGACAAGTTACATGTAGTACATTGTTGAGTGCTGCATGGATGGCATAATTTGTGTTTGTCGCTGTTGATTGCTGTTCACAGTTTACATAAATAAGATACCCTTTGCCAATTGTTGCTGCTGATTTGTCCCCAGTCCATTATTGGCCTCCATGAATTGGAACTTCGATTCCCTTCCCAGGAGTTAATTACTCCATAAGTAACGTCTCCGTGTCGAGATCATTTACCGCCTGCCCGAACACTTCAGGTGGGCCATCTTAGGTAGAAATATTCTGCCTAATTACGAGTTTAATGACAAAATGGTGGCCATAAAGTCAAAATGCTTTGATGACATCGTCCTGTTTCGGATAGATAATTTACTGTATAGAGTATCTAATTGCCCGTTTCATGCCGGGGATCAGAGCTTGCAACATTCTCATAGATATACGGGCGTTTTTCCTCGTCGTTTTTTCTTTACGATGCAAGACACGCTAGCTGGAAAAAGCCTCGCCGGAAGTGCAGCTTAATATTGAATGTAAAAATGAATTGATGCCGAGTTTGTTAGGACAAGATTCGTTAATGCTTAATGACGACATCTCGCGATTTGGTTATTTCTGGATGTCTTAAAAGGAAAACAATTAAGTATTATCTACGATGACTTGCACGATCCTGTTTTTATTCCTTTGCACTGTTAACAGTATCAGCTAATTAACGTTGAACATACCGCTTATTTACATCTTTTAACAAAAAACTGGAACGCCTGGAAATGGATCTTGTTGATATACTGTCGGTTCCTTTGTATTCTTAACTATAATCTTGGTACTGAAATGTACTGGGAGTACAAAGTTAAATGGAAATACAGTGTTTATGCCCATTATGGACTTTTTAAACGCTTTTATAGTACAAAATATCCATGTACAACATACATCGTGCTAAAATATAAAAACGGAACACAACTCTAAACGGTTTAGAAGGAATTACGTGCATCTGAAAAATACCAGGGATAGAATTGATTGATTGAATGATTGTATGTTGTTTATCGTCCCTCTCGAGGATTTTTCACTCATATGGAGACGTCACCACTTGCCGATGGAGAGTTACAAATTTTGTCCTACACTCGGTACTCAGGGCCATTGAGCAGAGTGGGATTTTTTTTCGTGCCAGCACCTTCTGTGACACGGGACCTCGGTTTATACGGTCTCATCCGAAGGACCAGTCTCCACGTCCCACAGTAGGATTCGAAACCGCGACGTAAAGATCAACTCCTTACTTGGCGACTCTAGAGCAGACGCTCTAACCACTGCGCCACGCGGGCGAACCATTCATAGGAAATATTTGATAAAATAAACATAAGATAAACAGTATTATTAATTTATTTTATCATTTTACAATGATGAAATTCTCGGAATCGAAACATCGAAACATATTTTTCGTGGTTTATAAACGGTCTGATGCAAAGGACCAGTCTTTACGTTCCGTGGCGGGATGCTACTCTACAATTTTAGAGCTCTTCGTCACATTCTGTGAGTGAAGAGGCTATTTGGCGAAAGATTTTTCAAAGAAAGACATGTATGTTAAATATCCATTTAGGTCTCTGAAAATGACAGTAAAGTGCACGATATCGTGATCTATTTAGCAGTACGTTAGTTTGGCGACTGACTATCACACATACACGTGTACAGGGTATCCTCTAGTATGATTAAGTAGCAGAGGTCAGGGAAGGCTGCACACGCCTCTCGTGTTGAATTCTGGGATCGCGTGAGAAGGTCTTGTGCCCGACTCCCTGTAACATTCCCGGATTAATTAACACCCTGTCTCCCAACTCTGACCTCTCAAAGCCATTATTGTTCATATCGACAAGACGATTTTCACTGAAACTCAAAGCTATTGGTTGTCACATAAGGCTATGTTTATATGCCAATAGTGAACTTATTATATTTATATATCGCAGAAATGGTCAAAGACATGATTAAAAAAAAATATGGCGGAATACCAATTTTGACAATGTGTGTTAATTTTGCCTCATGGAGAGATTTACAGAATATAAGAATTGTTTTGCCGCTCATTAATAAGCATAATGTCCCCTACGAAATTTGAATTTATCAACTGAATTTTGGAAATACAATTTTTTGTTGTGTCTGGAAAGTTTTAAAAGTGAGAATTAAACATCTCTCCTCCAAGGAAGTGATCAGATGGGAACCATTAAGGCATGAATACTCGTACCAATTGTTGTTTTGTCTATACTTTTGAGCATACATGTATTTAATACATGGTATTGTACATGTATGTGTATCACCTGTGCACGTACACATGCGATTCCCTGTTGTCCCCATTACATGTAGGTCCTTATATCTGAGTTTGACAGATTCAGAACAGTTTTTTTTAATAATTTTTTTTTAACTTGCAGACAATTTAAATTGCTGTTGCTTTTAATTCAGAAAAGCATTGAATTGGAAGTTACACATTATTTTCAAGGTATGAATGTTTTTTTGGTTGTTTTTCATGCTTCCACAAAATATTTTACGCTTAGAATATCAGTATAACCCCATCCGCCTAACAAAACTTTCATCTGAATTTTCAAAGCGATCCTAACAATAGCTTGCAAAATACTTTACAAAAAACTCTATTTAAACAAAGCAATAACTCTCTTTTTTGTAAAATAAAAAAATACAATAATTATTTGATGCCGAGATTGATTGCATACATTAACACACAACCAATCTATCCCCCCGACTACACTGTTGGACGCTCTCGATATTGAACACACTTTCCATTATAAGGACACAGGTAACCCTCTTTTACTGTTATTTGCACGGTATCTAGATTTTCGATAAAGAGGTTTGCTTTGATGTTCACCTGACATTTCTCAACAATCGCGACATCCATAGGCACGTGCCAGAACGCGCTTGCATTGCGCAGGCACGTGCGAAAGCCATTTATCCTGTTGGGATAGGTTTCTCGCGCGAATTGTTGTTAATGAGTATTCATGAGGTTCACTCATCCGTGTAAGACAGTATGCGTCATTGGCGTTTGATTACACACAATTTTGTTATTTGTCCATTATCTCGTTTTTGGCATTTTCACCGCCAGAGGAAGATTGACAAGGATGCTCGAAATGTAAATTGTTTTCCGAGATCACCGGCCGCGCACACCGAGATGAAAATTGATTTTACGTGGTTCTACCTGTCTGAAAATTTATTCTAGCTTTTCTTTATGTTTGTTCGCCACTGGATGCTACATTTAAAGCACCACTAATTCTCGATTGATAACTGGATACATTTTAAACAGTTAAAGATGATATCCCAATTCCCAATAAAATGAATTTTAGCACTATACCTATACACTTTACCAACATGTTTATGATCAATTCTATATGAAAATAGTTTTTCATCAGAGATATGAACCTTTTCAACCTTTTCAAAAGAAATTAAAGAAGCAAGAAAAACAGTAGTATTTTGCATACATTTTATTGCAAACAATGTTAATGCTTATAAAATCGTTGTTGTAATACTCCCGTTTGAATTTATCCAATTCATAAAAATCATTTCAGGAAAACTTTCAACATCTGTCAATCACAACAAAACAGTGAAGTACACTTTCACACAGTACCGCCCACTTCTGCTATCTAAAATCTATTCCAAAATCTCCTTCCAGCAGGGGCATAGAGGCGGATGTAAAGACAGGCATGGAATTGAGTGGACCGGTCTGGTACACCCTAGCGACTGATGACGTCATTTCCGTATTGTTTACAGACAATCCACCCTCGGCAAAACAAGAGTTGCACGTGGGATCTGGATTCATGTGACAAAACCTGGGGAACAAAAAGATACAGTTACTCTACTGTAATTTTTCTGGATGTTTTCATTACCTTTGGTAGTTTTTCTTAACACATTGAATTACTAGTAATTAAGATGTTTGAGAAGCGTGGATATACTGACCACATAGACTGATATAACGGCAGATTTCCGTCATCAATACACGGCACGTATCTCCACCGATAGCACAGTTTGCACTGGAACCAAGCAAACGAGTTGTACGTATTGTACTGCGCCATTTTCCCGCGCTTCTTGCGCGAAACACGTGTCTGCTTCTTATCTGAGATTGCTGGACCATACTTGATGATGGTTGGAAGAAACTAAAGTACGCAAGGACTGACCATAAATACTTATGTAGTTTAGTATCAACAATCAAGATTTTAGAAAATTATTTAACTTACAATTATCGGAAATCTCAATTTCATAACAAATATATATTTTGACATACTAGTATTACGCTTATACGTACTCCAAAAGCTGTATAAGCCCACCTACCTTCTTTTTGAGTTTATCCCGGGGTCTCAGGCGGCTCGGCATGGGTTCTATGTGCTCGGTCTCCATTTGTTTCAGGGGTGCGTACCTCCACTCCGGGTGTTTGGAGCGAAGCTCCAGTATGTCTTTTCGGAATTCCATTCTATAAGTATAAATAATGTACTCATATTCGAAATTATAAAAATACAGACGAGTTCAAAAATTAAAATTTGGACCCAAGACTTTTCCATGCTGAATACTGCAATACAACAATTATGTTATACCTTTTATATATTGTATTATTATAAAGTCATTTTTCAGAATGTTCTTTCTCGCGGTATTCGAAATCAGTTTTAACCTAAATGGAAGGGAATACGATATACATGTACCTAAAATAGAAACAATTCTTACTCGTATGGTATTTTTTCTTCGTGGCTCATCCTGCGCCATTTCGCGCCTAACATTTTGGACACTTCCCGGTTATCAAGCTTGGGATGTTGTTTGGCCAAACGTTTACGATACTCCACAGAAAAACGTATAAATCCATTCTTAGGTCTCCGTAGTCCTGAAAAGGTCCGCTCACATTAGGCCAATAAAAAGTGAAGAATATTCAATTCTACACATCAGTTAATCTAGTTTTTACGATTTATTAGACCGCATTTTTATACACTAATTGCTTTATATCAATATGAATACAAAAAGAAGTTTTTGAACAAAAAGGATTATGTAATCCATCCGAAAGAAGCAATATCTATTGCATAAAATAAATTTTTGTCTACTAATATAGTTGTTTTTTCAGATCAAGAATTAAACGTTTAACTAATATAGTTATATAATATATGATCTGAAAATCTATCGAAGCTACATACAAAACCAGAATTAAAGTAGAGAAAAGTATCACTTGGACTTGAAACTATGGTAACTGCAATACAATTATACCAGTAAATAAAAATGATTCTATTTTCAGTCTTTTTGTATAGAGTTTAATTTAATTAATTACAGCTGGACAAAAGTATGAATAGCCTTTTGAAAGAATATCATAAAAATATCTACATGTATTTTTGTTTCCATGACAACACATTTTGCTAATCAAAGCGATAATCGGACCAAAACTGTAGGAAAAGTAGCATTTTTGAAGAATTTCACCAGGCTAATTACTGGTCAGTTAATGGTATGTATTTAACATCAACTAAAGATACCTGTAGTCCTGCCTTTATCCTTACAGTGCCTATCAGTGGTAGAATCGGGCTCGGTTTGACTTGACGGAAAAAATACGTCATCGTCATCATCTTCAACTTCATCAGCCTTCCCTGAAAATCGCCATCCATCAAAACACTTCACTGACGAGACTAAGGACTGGGACTGTGGCCAGCTGGCTGCATGTTTTCTGACGGTTGATCCAACAGCGGTGGCAGTGCTATCATTACAGCTGCATTCAGAGTTACACGCACCTATAAATTATATTCCATAGTTTTTAACTTGTGGATAATTTGAACTTTTTCCCAGTAGTAACAATCTAATCGATGTTTCAACTGCTAGAAACAACATACACAGTTCTAAAGGTTTTGATTTTAAAAGAAAACTTTAAATTGCAGAACAAACCTGTTTCATCCAAAAGAGATGAAAGGACGGGATATTTCTCCAAGGAGGCCATTTCATGAGTGCTGTATAATGGAGAGGAGAGGCAATCTCTAAGTCCCGGGTCTCTGATTCTGGTGAACTGGCCATCTTCACCACGTGTGCTGTGATCAGACGTGAAGAGTGCGTCCTTCTCAATGACATTTCCACCAGTAAAACCGTCATTTGCCCCAAAATAAGAGACTAATTCTGGAAAATGGGGATCACATATAACCATGTGTGAGTTCCTCCGGCTTTTATGGGTTGTTCTTGAATCTTTCACTTCACGGTCGCCATTGACGCTGCGGGGAATTTCCTCGTGAAGGTAAAGTTGTTCGTTGTTCAAATGTACCTGATTGGTGTATTGCTTGTTGGAATGAGTGTCAGAAAACTTATTTTGCCACAAGGTAACTGGGCGAGGAAGGTCTGTCATGGACATTACTTCTGACTGATTTTCAAGGACTGGGAACTTGAGGGGTGATTTGGGCCATCCATCAGCTTCACCATACTCCAGGTTCCATATATCGGACGTGTCCTCGTCAAAGACTGCACTTCCGGTCTGAACGTAACGCATGTGGTCTGTTCCGGACTGAGGGATGAACACCCTACCTCTCTCCATTTCCGGTTCTGATGCAGTGTCAGTCGAATTCGTGTTTTCCAGAATCTGTCGTAGATGGGCGATATAGTCCGAAGCACCTCTGACGACAGACAACTACAAGACCCAGAAGAAAATACTGAATATTTTCATTTATTTCAGAATGGATCATTATTGTTGAGATTTTATTCAAATTAACTCAGTTTTTTTATTTGGAAAAACTTTTAATTACCACCAAAAAGAATTTCTAATATGCTCTTGTAATGGAAATTTTTTTAGGGCATATAGTTTTTGCTCAGGCCGTCTATCTGTTTAGCTTTTTGTCAATAACTTTTAATTAGTTTGTGCTTTTGTAACACTATCATATTTCACATGTATATTTCTTGGGAGAAGTCCTTTTTATTCGTACAAACTTATTCAACCTCTTGTCTTGGCCTTAGAAGTTGACTGAGTTGACAAGATAATTTTGCCAAACTTAAATCTTGGCTGTAAAATGGCTGAAATAAGTGATCTCATACTTCACAAGTGTTTTCCTTATGACAAGGCATTTCTTTATAACATCTTTTTTCCTTTTGACTTTGGCCTTGGAGTTCAATCAATTTAAAATTGTAACAAGTGCTCATATTTAAATATGTGAATTGTTATTGACAAGGCCTTCCCTCTGGAACCACAATTGACTTTTTCACCTTGGACTTTTTCAAACTTTAGTTTTTCAAATTTGCAAATATTTTTTCAAATATGTTTCTTAGGGGAAAGGGAGGGGGGGGGGGGCAGTGCTCATTAACAGAATTGATATAAATGTAAATACCACAAAATTAGCCGAATTTAATTGACTATAAATGTAAATTTCCAAGGCAACCAGTGATTTCCATGCAACATATTACTGAAATACGGAATAAATGTCATGTTACAAAAGTTTTTACCATCCCCTGTTACAGAAAAATATTATTTTTCCTGTTGACAGTAAATATATACATGTATAGATCTATAGACGTGGAGCATACTTCATCAATGGGCGTGTCCAGATAAGTCTGTGGAATCATGAAGGTCAGCTGCTGTATCAGAGTATTGTATCGGTCATCACAGCTTACGTCTATCTACAAACAGAAACATACAATATACTACAATAAATCATATTTGTTGGACATGTTGCACATAATTCATTTTAGCAAATAATCAAAACTACCATTTTGTAGTCTGAAAATAGCGCTAGCTCTTCAGAGCTATTGTTGTTTTGTTGAATTACCTGACTTTAAATTAAATAATCTTATCTTCTCTTAATTCAAATTTTTAATTAAAAAGTCATTAAAATTTTTGCACCGAACAAGACCAAGAAGCCAATTTATTAAAATCTGAAAATCGACTTAAACGTACGAACATCTCCTACAAATTGATATAATTTTAAAACTCTGACCAGACAAGTGGTGGAGGAGACCGAATCACTGAGGACATTGTCCGCGCTAAACCCCCACTCCCCGGGGGCAGTGTACAGGTCACCCACAGGATATGTAAGGGCGTCACTGCAACCTCCAAAACCTAAAGTTTACAGGAAAGTAGAAAATGTACAATTATCAGTGTATAACAATTTACATTTGATGTGATCATTAACTTTTTATATTAATATGTTTTTTTTCTGTTTTCACTTTTCTTTACTCTCTCCTTCTCTCTCACCTTAGAATAGAAAGAAAATTTATATCATGTTTTTCTATAAATTTCTATGGGAATTTTACGCGCAGTGACCATCTCTGAAAAGTTTTGACGTGCAAATGTATTTCACAAAATCATAAAATAAATATAAACTGTGAAAAAAATCATGATGTGTAAAGAAATAAATTATAACGAAAACATACAAGCACAAAAAAAAATTAAAAATACGAAGATGAAACATTTTTGAACAGAGAAAATTCAAAAAGAAAAATTGCAACAAACAAACAATTGAAATATTTACAATATTTTGGCTGTTAATGATTAATATAGAAATTTTTAAATTGACAGACTAAGGAAATAATTTGATTGTAGCAGTTACTAGCCTTAAATGAAACAATACTTACCAGAATTAGAATCTAAACACTAATTTATTAAATAAAAAAATATATCTTAAAATTTCCAATAAAATCTGACAAAATAGAAATTATTCTTACTAATTTTTACCTTATTTAAAAAAAAAATATTGACAGTTTTTTCATAAACTTGTTTTGGTTAAGTGAACATACTAAATCCTGGATACAGCAAGAACTGTCACTGTTGCCGAAGTCCGCCAAAACCGACATGATGCAGATCCTGGATCCTCTTGGCAAAGAGAGACAACTAATGCTGCGTCTTCTGACCTTTAATTTCATTTTTAAAAAAAAGAAAATGCTTATTGAATGGCAGTGGGAGAAATAAATACAGTGAGTGACATCGGTCATACATGTACTAAGCCCTATTGAAAGCTGAATATCAAAATCAGCCTAATATTTACATTTATATATTAAAATTTTTTTTATATGACCTCTAGCGTTTAATCCTAAAACTTAGAATTTAAGTATAAAGCCAGACTCACCGTAAACTGAGTTATTACACAAAACAATGTGAATTTACATGTTGAGGTGCTCTTCAAAAATAAAAGACAAATTAAATCCTTATTTTCCCACGTAAAAACTTTGAGATCAACACGTGTGTATATTACACTGTCCTTGTTGACATCGTGGGAAGGAAAGGCATGCGCCGATGTCAAAAAAGAGATTCGGAACACCTCGGACAGAAACACCTCGGAAATGATTAACCCCATCCCCTGCCCCCCTTTTTAGTGTTTAAGAAAAGACATGATGAAAATATCCATTTTTACTGGCTTGAAGGTTAATTATCAGACTATTTTAATACCAGAACTCGACAGCTTTGAACGACCTGTTGGGACAAATCTTGTATAATATAAGTTGAATCCACACTTTTCAAAAGTTATGTCCCTTGGCCGCCATCTTTGGGGAAACCCCCTTTCACTCTAGAGCTACCATCAGCTCATATGTCTGAGAGGGAACGAACGACAACTCTGCACGGGAGATTGGAATCCTTACAGTAGCTTTTGTATTCTGTTTTGTAACTTCGTCATCTGAGTGATCTGACTAAAAAAATGTGTGCATCATGTTGATTGCCCCAATCTGGGGCTACACATTAGGTCGAGAGAGAAAAATTTAAACACAGTGGATTTCTCAGAGAAAGCCCAAATGGTTGGTAGCATATAGAGAAATGTCATTTCTTTCCCTTTTGATCTTTCGGTTGACCTCGCAGAAGGACACAACTTTTACAAAAAGTGGATTGGACTATATGCCCTGTCAACGAATATGATTGAAACCAACTTTTTATAAAATCACATTTCAACATTCTGAAGTATCAAGGCCATCTTCAAAAAATGTCTGGTTAGCATTCTCCCGACCATCTTAATTGCCTGACTCAAAACTTTTTGTTAAAATTCCAGGTCACAATATTTTTATTATTCCTCAAATATTTTCAACAAATACGTTGAAATTTTCTGGAAAAAAGACTTTTCCCGCCAACTTACCGACCCATAACCATGAGTTGGGATAGATTTTAAAAATAGTATTTGACTTTTTTTTTTATAAAGTATATGGAAAAAAAGCAGATGTGTGATTAGTTTCATTCATCCCTTCAACAATTTCTACAGTACATAATTTTCGGACTTTTTATGAACAAATACTTTTTAGAATAAAAAAACCCCGAGAACTTCGGAGAAGTTTATTGCATAAAATGACCCGATCCCTGAGTTAAATGCTTTTAAGTACTTGATTATGATGCAAATTAAAGAGTTTGTCTGCAAGATGCCCAAATTCTATAATATTAAAATTACTGCTTTGGTCTCGTCCTGGCCATTAAAGTAACCAGTAATCTCGACAGCTTGCCTCGTTTTTGACGGATCGAATCAACTAGCCTATGAGACGAAAACCTTATAATGCAAGGGTATGAGGGTATATAGCTACCTAAGTAAGGGAGGTTAACGACAGAAAAAAATGAAGTACTTAGTATTTACGTTTATCATAAAGTTTTATTACTTTAATGCTTTTTTTTCTAAAAAAATTATTCAAATATGAAACAAATGTATCACACTCTACAAAAAACATTGGTCTGCTAATGACGGGGCGCAACTGGTACCCATGAGAAATACAACAGATTGTTGCAAAACCTGATCTCCGAGAAGTACAAATTATGTACATATTGTCAATCAGAAACTCAGCATATTTTAATGTCAACTTCAGAGTACTTGTGTGTAGAATTAGACTGTTTTTAACAAAATCATTTTGCAAATGACCAGTGATTAACCGAGTAAATATACGATATTTTTCAGTTAAATTGACGACACTTTAAGGACCCTAGATGCACCAACTGACAAAGTACTAGTACCTTTTGGCTCAGAAGAGATAAAAATCATACAGCCAACTAAATACATTTATAGATTTGACTTTCATTTTTACCTTAACCTTATAGGTTTTTTGGAAAGTGGTTGATATGCAGCGGTCTCTGTTTAGTAAGTTAGTTTACATGCATTTTTGAGATACTAGTTAATCTTAATTGAGAAAATTAAAAATCTTTGATCTTATAAATATGTGAAGAGGGTATAAACACAGACCTGGACGTTCCAGAGGAGGGATCAGGTGCCTTGGAGGAGTAAACATCCCTTGTTGACCCGTTATACCCGCCATCAACCCTATGTATAAACGGGTATATGGAATATGACAGATCTTATTCTTACACATTGTATTCATTAATCTCAAACAGTATTGTCTCAGGATCAATGCCTATGAGACCAATGTTATATCAATCCACTGGCTTTTCATGATCTTGCGTTATGCTAAATAGCCCTGTTCTGTTTTTTTTTTTTACCAGCTTCGCTAGCGATGACTTTCTATCAGCTAGTCTTCTTTGAGGAGAGAAGCGGATCAGGAACCCTTGGATGATGAAGATGATTTGTTTCATATCCAAATTCCTTAATAGTCGTTCTAATTTGCTCAGAGTAAATGATGACAAGATGCTAGACACAATTTTCCAGCATGAATTCGATGCTAGTAAATTCATCATGTTCATTAAATTATTTTTATTAATATTTAAATTTTAAACATGTATTACAAATAAATTACCAGCATCTGTAAAATCTGTAATTTCTTCTCTTTGATGTCCCACAAGGGAATTTTCTTTACTTGTATAACGAGAGGCCTATGGGCCACGACGCTCATCGGAATGACTTTGGCCTTCAACTGTTCTTCGGCGAATTTCCCCTCTTGTAATACCCGTTGTGGCCCCACCCTACTCCCATGCATCATGATTTTAAAAATCACGATCCTTGTTCTTGAGAAGGCTTGTTTTTTTTTTTATTTCTACGTATTTCACTGTAAAACTAGGATTCTCTATTGAGGCGCTGCCCTATCCCCTGGGGTCATGTTTTCAATAATTTAGAATCTAAACTTCTGTAGGATGCACAAAAGTTCCAGCTTTTCTGGTCCAGCCATTCTTGAGAAGACTTTTATCATAGACATGTATTTCAATGTAAATACCCTATTGTTGCCCTCTCCTACCCTGAGGCCGGGTCATGATTTGAAAAATTTAGAATCTATACTACCCCAGGATGCTTCAACATAAGTTTCAGCTTTTCTGGCCAAGTGGTTCTTGAGATTTTTTTAGGACTCAATCCCTTTTTTGTCTTTTCTTAACTATCTCCCCTTGGAAGGGAGTTTGTCCCTTCATTTTTCTAGTTTAAACTCCCCTTCACCATGATCACCTCAATGCTTTGTACCAGTTTTGATTAAAATTGGCCCATTGATTCTTGAATGGAAGTTGAAAATGTGAAAAGTTTACATACGGACAGACAGACTGCTGGAGATGGACAACAGGTGATCATCAGAACTTTCAGCTCAGGTGAGCTAAAAAAAAGCACAAATTTTCTAAAGGACAAGAAAAGGTAAGACCTGTTTTTGGCCCCTGATTTTGGGAGTCTTTCAGAATGATGCAACAATTTATCCATAGAAACCTGTTGGTCATCCCTGCCACAAAATGAGTATTGGTTTCAAGTTTTGAAATATGCAAAGGTCACAGAAAGGTCAGAAAATAAGTAAATTTTCAATTTTTCGCATTTTTCATTGATTTTGCAGCACATTTTGTTTCGAGAAGCATACAGAACAAACTTGCCTATCTACCGAATTTATATCTTTTTAATATCAACTATGTGTAAAAATCTCAGATAGGCAAGCTTGTGCTCTATGTTTTCCAAAGAGAAATATATCTCAAATAATATGAAATTCTACCAGAATTAATTGAGGGAATTTGGGAAAATATCCTACTTCTACAACCTCTAGTGGCTTCCATGTAAGCTTTGAATCCGAAATGGTGCTGATTTTAAAGCATCATTTTAAGTTCTTAATTACAAACTATCACAGTTTTGCCAGTGATCTAATTTTTACATCAAATAAGGGGCCAGATTTGGCCATTACCCTACCTTGTCCTTTTAATTTTGTTTCCAAAAGACACAATTCTGCAAACTTGTTCATGATCTATTTTCACACATTTTAATGACATCACTCTATGCATGATATAAAAGATGGAGACGATCTGTGATAGATAGTTTCAAGTCATATTATTGACTTACAGTGCACTGTTTTCTTTTGAAATAATTGAAATTTTGAATGAAAAATGTTAAATGTCTTGAAGACTGTCTACATCTTCTGTGCTTAGAACATACTTTCAGAGTCTTTATCATCAACATTTGATTTTGTGGGCAGACATTGATCTTTACCAATTCCTTTGTTCAGTTATAGTCCAGAAATTCTTTTGACAGACAAAATATTGCCTTTTCAACGTGTGTATATCCTGTCTTGAAGAGAAAAAAGCCATTATATCCCTATAACTTATTAACAAAAATAGCATACAGGATATAAATACACTGTGTGCATTTATTTACACAAGTTTCACACCAGGATTTAATATTTTGAACAACCCTTGAAGAAGCTTCCCAGTCTGGTTTAACCAGTAAATAAAACAGGCTCAAATCCTGTTGAGCTCCTAAGAAATGAAGAAGTTGTCACAGAAAGAGATGTCCCTGTGAGTTCACAGTAATGTTCACAACAATGGAGGCGTACTATGTACTCTTGTGTCATCTTTTGCTACTCAATCCAAGTCGTATATTTTTTTCAATTTCAAATTGTCTTTGATCTGCTCTGTTAAGAAACTGCATCCTCTCTATGTATCTAAAACAAAAGAAGGAATACTTCATACAGGTGTCTTGAAACTATTTACTACTTTGTTACTTATATTTAATGTATATACATATATAAACATGATGCAATATTGTGAGCATTTTAATTTTTTCTAAATAACATGATACACATGTATATGTTTCAGTCTAAGGTCTGATACACAATTTGTACTTCTCCCTGATCAAGTCCTACCCATCTAGTCATCCCCTGTTGTAAACTTGAGGTAGATCCCTATATTTATTATGTACCTAATGTGTATCACTCAATTTTACTGTTGATTTTACGCTATCACGTGACGTCGTGATCCGACTTTCCGGATCACCACACTGTGGTTTTCTGAATCCATATCACCACTCTCTGAAACTGATGATGTAGTACGCAGAAACATGATGTTATTTTTCTTGTGCATTAAAAAGTTCCTTAACATTATGCTTTGTTTTATGGATATAAATATTATACAATTGATCTCTTAAGTTTTATTTTGCTATATTTAGCTAGTTATAAGGGGGTATATAATAAATTTATCATTATAACAGTAAACTGGTGGGAAGAGCAGTATCACCTCGAGTTGACAGGCTCGGATCATCAGATCAAACTTGACTCTTTGCATCTCGTCTGATGGTTTGGTTTGGTTTGAACATATTTTATTGTTTTGATGTTATAACAAAAGGATTGGACACAAGTTCTTAAAAACTTAGAACGTCCTCTCCTTTATAACAAATTGTAACGCAAAGTATTGTTCAAAATTAATTTACACAGGAACCAAAGGTCAATAAGATTATCTAACATAGGCAATGCATGTACAGAATTGAATTAATGTAGTATGGACATACAAATCTAAAAACATTACTCAAAAACGACCAGATCTCTTAATAAACAATTGCACATTTAAAAATAAACTTTCATTTTCAGAAATACTTATCGAATTATCTCCCAATAATAGAACATGAGTGTCTACAATACGTAAATTTATCATTCTAAAAATAGCATTGAACAAGTCATTTCTTGGGGCAGTGTAGTTCACACAAGAAAAAAAGAAATGATATGCATCTTCTATTTTTCCGCAAGTACATAGTGGACTGTCAATAATATTACACCTAAATAAGTCTTTATTTAGAACACAATTGTGCCTTAATCTAGTATGAATTACACTCCAGTAACGATCACCAAAAGTAAAAAATGACGGGGTGAGTGTTCTTTCTTTACACAATTTTTGAAGGATCGTCTGATCTGATGATCCGCGCCTGTCAACTCAACGTGATACGACCCTTTTGATCAAGTTACTGTTATAATAATATATATTTATAACATTATTGTGTGATTTAATGAGGCCTTACCCATCTTTTCCTCTGTATAGTTATTATAATATTATTGTGTGATTTAATGAGGCCTTACCCATCTTCTCCTCTGTGCAGTTATTATATTATTGTGTGATTTAAGGAGGCCTTACCCGTCTTCTCCTCTGTACAGTTATTACATTATTGTGTGATTTAATGACACCTTACCCGTCTTTTCCTCTGTTGTGAGTCTGAAGTTCCTCTGAGATTCCTTTCTCTTGTTTAAAACTGTCCCAGTCTAACTTTGATTTCTCCTGAAAAATCAAAAATTAATAAGGTGTTTAAACTTAAAGCTTGATGTTTTCAATCGAACTGCATGACAGGTGCATGTACATGTATAAATGAATAGACAAATATATCTCATTTACCTGAGCCAAAGTCTCAGGTGACATCGCCCACTGACACTGTCAACTGATACAAATAAACAGTTCCTTTCAAAATGCTAAAAAAGCTCTAAATTTTGAGATTAAAACTTTCCAATTCAACTGCAAGGGAACTAACTTTTATATGATACAGCAATTCCTCTAGTGTGAAGTGTTGTATGAGTTGACTTTTTAACTTATTGGAAAGCAGAGATGACATACCAGAGTACTGATTTTATCTTTCTTTCCAATTTTATTCAGCACACTGCCAAGTCCACCTGGCTTCTTCCCTCTGGAAAAAAAATAAATGTAACATTTAAAAAATGTAACCCTTGACTGAAGCAAGTCTGGAATTGCCTTAAGCCAGGGTCTGGAGTCTGCACATAGCTCTCTCCTACCCGTGGCTGCTTGATCACAAAAAGTGTTATCTTGAAAATTTACACCTTTCTATTGTGACGTCATATTCAGCCAATGACAATTTTTGTCTCCATTGCAATTGAAATCAACAACTGACATCAGCAGTATACAAGAAATATTTCCTACATTATGACTGGGTGTTGAAAGGTTGCATCAAAGTTCATTATCAGACTATGCTTTACTCGCATTGGTCACTATTTTAATGAGCTCCGAAATATTCTCTTCTCATTCAACCACAGCCAGAATGGGAGAGGATCGTACATTTTGACTGTGGTTTGGGACGATGGTCTAGAACCAGGAAGAGAATGTAATTAGAACATAATCAGAATTTCAAACTCTAAATCAAGAATGGGACATCAACCCTGACCTCGGGGGGTATAAATCTCATCTTTGTCCAGTAATTATGTACCTTATAGGATAAATACTTACAGAACTGTTGGTCCTGGTGTTGCTGGCTTCTGTTCTGGTTCTTTCTTTTCTTGTGTCAACTTTTTCATTTCCTTTTTTCCTTCTTCTGTATTTAAATCTATATCTTTGGTAACCCTTGAGAATAGAAAGTACAATATGCAGCTTGTATTTTTATTTTCAAGTTCTGTGACAATGTTCAGTTCAAATTCTGTTTCTTGAACACCAATATCTTGAATACTTTGGATATGCCCAAGTATTAAACTTAAAAATCTCAACTTCGTATTTCTTTATATGTTGTTATTATCTTGAATCATCAGATAGATCCAAGTATTTTTCTTGGCCCCTACATCGATGTACATGTTATAGATAACAATGTTTGACTGTTTATAATAAGAACAAGAGGGATTCCCAGTTAAACAATATAAATTATACTGAACACCTACTTAACTGTCTCTCCAGCAAAATCAAACTCTTTTGTGACTGTGACTTTTTTTGAAGTTGGAGTAACTGGACTTTTGATTGGCTGCAAAGGTTACATAGAGAGTGCTAGAATTGCTCATGAGCCAGTAACACTTGAATCAATCGGAATCAATCAAACTTAATGACAAATCTGTTGGTGAAACAATAAGAAATTGATATTCTATTAGATAATTTCTGCTTTACTACTAGTATAGCAGACATTGTACCTTGGACATACTGGCTAGTGAACTTCCACTGGGAGTGGCTGGCTTTGCTTTTGGTCGACTCCCGACATCGGACAGAAAACTTGACCACAGGTCATCTGCCTTCTTCTTCTCTTGCTCCTCTATTTTGGCCTCTTGTTCTTTTTTGACCTCCTCTGACAAGACTTTGTTGTAGTTATCCTCTGATTCCTTTGTGTCTTCAGTGTCCCCCTCAAGCTTTATACCACCTTTACGCTTTCTGGGGGAAAAATGAGTGTTCCTTGCTTATAAGTCATGAAAATAACCAAAATTATCAAATAAATCGTTAAGATTATTTAATAACTCTTCTCATCTATTTTCACTTATCCCCCCTTTCTAGATATTCTCAGAGCTTTCTCTCTTGTATCTTAAATTTCCCACCTTTCTAGATATCCTCAGAGCTTTCTCTCTTTTGTATAATTTCCTCCTTTCTGAGTTTCCCCTGGAAATTTCTCTCTCCCTTATTTTCCCTTTAACATGTTTTTACCTAGTGTCAACTGTCAACCCATGAGTCTGTGATTTGCCCAATTTACTTTGACTTTATCCTTTCTTTCCTTAATAAGAATAATTATCTTGCATTTTGTGATTTTTCTTTAATCAAACCATACCCTTTTCTGGGTTTTCCCTTGTTTATATCACTTTACCTAGCTGTAAACTCTTTTCTGGGTTTCCCCTTGTTTATATCACTTTCCCTAGCTGTGAGCCCTTTTTGGGTTTTCCCTATTATCACTTTACCTAGCTGTAAGCCCTTTTTGGTTTTTCCGTTTTCGTTTTCCTGACTTGGTTTCCCCTTCTTCAGCCTCTTTATGGAGAGCATCAAAATCCTCTTCCTCTCCAGAATTTTCTTCCTCACTCACGGCTTCCCCATCTGTAATTCATTAAATAATCCTTATAAGACCTGAATTTACTTAAAACCACAAAATACACAAATGCTGCAGATATGTAATTTTGAAAATTTGGATTGATTACCAGAGAACAACAGTTCTGTGCATTGAAAATAATGTTCATTACATTCAAAATCAAATCCTTGCTATGCTGGGGGTTCTGAGTCAACACATTGCTGTGGGACCCCTGTCAAATTGCATTCAATATTTTAGGGATTGCTTATGTAATTGATAAGCACCAATTAAATTTAAATTAAGCATTCATAAAGATTTAGATAGGGATTCAGCTGACATCTCAAATTCACATCATCTTAATTATCATAGAATGGCTTAATGTGATTGATAGAGAGATAAGAAAAACAATCAAGATTTGTAATTTTTCCTGGAAGATGTGGTTACAATCAGCCCACAAATTATAGCTGTATATCTTTCAAATGCCATCTCAAAATATTACAAACCGAGTGTTTCTGCCTTATTTACCCACTACCATGACTACAGTAGGTCCCCAAAACCTTTGGTGATAACCCTCCTTGGCCTGAAATTAAGACTATAAGAATTTGCCTGTTTATATGGTCATTTTGAGTGTCAAGCCAACTTGGTAAAGCACTCTTCAGACGGTACCTCGAATTACCGAAATGCCCCTGATTTACCGAAATGCCCCCTAAAACTACCGAAATGCCCCTTTAAAACTTAGAAAAGTTGGTTTTTATAAAAGGTAGTGAGTTAATTATACATATTTTCAAAAAAATTGAATTAAAAAAATATTACAAATGTATTGTTTTCTTTCAAAAGGTTCGTTTATCTAATATCTAAGAGAGATAACTCTGGTAGTATTTGTATTCATATTACATGTGTAGCTTGCAGAAATATTTTTTTCTTGATGATGTCGATTTACATGCTGAATAATTTGAATTAATTACTTAAATTTTTTTAAGTTTAATATGCTATAGATTTGTTTATTTGGTTATAAATTTTACAACTCTAAACCCCAGGGGTTTACGTAGTCTCCCACTGCGTACCGTTATCCATTAAAAAATTTGCCGAGATTGCTATGAGAAAGAGTACGACTTTTAAAGCACTGGAGAGGTAAGTTTTTTTTATTTCTTAGCTGGTAGTAAGCCCTTAATATGTATAAAAACGAAAAAAAAAAAAAAAACATTCACATATGGCTTTCTTCAAACAATTCAAATAATTATTTTTAGTAGTTTAATTTTCCGTAATCCGCTTCTAATTCTTCTTTAAAGCGATCAGACGAAATGATTATGATGATGGTTGATTTTATTTATTTGTAATCAACATTTTGATCAAAAAATAAGTACAAAATAATTTAAATCAATGATATCTTAGCCATGAGCTCCAGTTACTATGTAGGACCAGTATTCAGACGTGTCGTAATTTTTTTTAAGCATGATTGCATTTTTTTAAAAAAAAAATTTTTACCTATAGAACTCTGCATGCTCACTTAACATGAAATTGGCATAATTAATATTTCTTGTATAACAAGGAACTTCAATATTGTTGACAAGTTTAGTAATATGATTATTGATACTTCAAATTCCGAGTTTTGTTATTTTTATGTAAAATTAACAATATTTCAGGATTTAGAGTGCTCTTTACTCCGACCCAAAGGACTTACCAATGACAGTTTCATCAGAATCCTATCTGCTAGAGACGTACGGAGCAAACTAATTATCATGGTCGAAAACCTGACTAATGATACAGACGAACATTCTTAATACTTCTTTTACCAATTTGTCAAGGATGTTTTTTTTTTGTTTTATACAATTTTCATTAGAAAAATAAAAGTATATAAAAGTATTAAAATTGTTATAACTCACCTTTTCCGTCACACAATGTTAATATTTTATCACAGTCAGTAGTTAAGTTTGTAGTTTCCTGTATACTTTGGCCGACGTTGTCTACTGCTTTTTATTTATTTACAGCTTGTGATTACCCAGAAGTCGAATTTTAAAAATCTCTCTTTTTTAAAATTGCGTTTATTATACTTATATGAGATGTAAATAAAACTGTGTATACTTACTTGTATTTCTGCTATGTTTCCTCTTCTTCTTTTTAAATACTTAACAAGACATGCAGTATAAAATTTGTTCAACAAAATAAAGGAGAGAGAGAGAAAGAGAGAGAGATCATAAAATAACGGACAGTAAATGCTTCCCGCTGACACAATGTTGCAAGAGTTATCGCTCTTAGAGGTCACAATATTTTAGCCAGTTAAACATTTTTTTAACATTTGTGTTCAAAATACACAGTTTTGTTAGTAATATTTATCATAAATTAACATAAAATGACTATTAGAATGTAATTCAAGGGGCATTTTGGTAGTTTTAGGGGGCATTTCGGTAATTCCCAAGGGCATTTCGGTAAATCAGGGGCATTTCGGTAATTCGGGTTACCCCTCTTCAGATGTATCTTGTACATCAAGTTTTTTTGTGGAAGTAGTAAGAAAATATGTTAGAAACACATGGTTAGTCAGGTATTTTGATATATACAGAAAAATTATTAGAGAAACAGCAAACATTTTTTGCACGATAAATATACAGTGGACCTTCAGATATCCGGACGCCAGATATCCGGATGCTTCAGTATCCGGACGATTTTTCATCGGAACGAAATTTGAAAATGTTATTCTGTCTTGTTTAACTGGTGATTCAGATATCCGGATGCTTCACATATCCGGACAAATTGACTGGGAACCAAAGCGTCCGGATAAATGAGGGTCCACTGTACATGTTTTCAATGGGTGACACTGTAGTTAGAATAATCTAACTGTGTCTCGGTACAGGCCCTCACCACAGTTAGAATACGTCCCATATACTTGTAATGTTGCAAATCGGAGCGGATCCGCTCCGAAACGATTTTGAAGAATATAAAATGACTTGAACTGGGAATATCTACCAAAATAATCAAAACAAACCTTCTTGAGATTGCTTATGCCTTTTATCCCAAAAAATAATCCATATAAATACGAAAATCCAATTAATTTTCTCAACGTTTTTCTCGCGATTCAAATTACCTGCCATGTTTACATTCGGAACTCTCTAGATTGTTCCTATTAAATGCACTATGCGAGTTATCGCCCGTGTTTCTCTCTGCTACATTACGATTCTATCGTTAAACCGGGTCCGTAGGACAATATCATTTTAACGATAGAACATTCTATCTAGTGACACTGTAGCTCTCTGGTCATTCATCCCAATTTTTCAGACCAGCAAGCTACAAATCTGCAGCTTCACTGGGCCATTAAAATTAAACTCAGTGACACTCCCTACAATTGTCCATAGACATGTTTATTTTTTCTGACTTTTAGTCTTTTATTATTTTTTTCTGCCTAAGACTGAAAATATAAGATTTTTGTTTCCCTTAAAGGCTTTGTTTCATGTTTGGAACATGTGGAATCTTTTCATTACGGGAATGTTACATGCTACTTTAACATATGAGTTTAATAATATTACAGCTAATTTTGAGTATCAGTGAAAAAATTACCCGATGGTACGTAATCTTCGTCGCTGCCTGAACTGTAATCTTCTTCGTCACACATTGTTTCAAACAAATCCAAATCTGAAACCGGAACTCAATATTTATGTGATGCAACTAATGAACGGAAAACATAGTAAATACTGTCTTTCTTTACAGGGTACGCTGAATTAGTTTACTGTAGCGTATGTTTGTTGTATTCATAACTAAGTATTCTTAGTGCAATTATTTATTTATTATCTTTCTTTTTTTTTTTTTTTTTACATGTTTACAACTCGGTATAACCAAATTCATATTTGGTTTACAGTTGATCCCGATCCCGATCTTTTTTTCAGGCAGCAGACAAATATTACCGAAAATAATTACTTTTTTTAAATAACTGTCTTCATCATCATTTATACAGGAAAGTCGTTTGACTCAGAAATCGTGCACTATATTTTTTTCTTTAAAAATTCTATATTTCTTTATTTCTTCGCAAAAGAAAAAATATTAAGAAAAACAATACAAAACAAAATAATAATAAATAAATAAAACAAACACAAACAAAAAAAAAAAAAACAAAAAAACAAACAAACAAACAAACAAACAAACAAAAACATAAATTGAGGCGAAAGGCATTGATTGAAAAAATGAGACCATGCAGGGGGATGGGGTGCAAAACACTGGTGGATTTGGAAGGGAGCCCCCCTTTTTTATGTCCAAAAGATAAATAAAATTTGATATATCAATTTATTTATTAAATCAAAATGATGCTTAGTTTTTTTATGCAATCTAATTAATTAGATTGATTTTTATGTAAAGAATGATTTATTTCTCGAGAAAATAAATAGGAAGTTTTTTTTTTATTGGGGTGGGTGGTGTCATAATTGCGTAAATTCAACAATAACAAGAACTTTACTCTTGATACGAAATTCACAAAGTGAATATAATTGTCTTACCAGCCTATATTGTCTCTGAAAAACAGTCTATCTCACCCAAATTACGCGATCCGCCTATGATTTTTAATATGCTGAGAATTTCTTACAAGAACCTGTGCTGATCGAGCAGTTGCAATCTTTTTATCAAAATTGGATTTTAAAAATGTTACAAATCTTTAAAAATTACTCTACCGTGACAATTATAATAACCACTTCTCGGGCCTTTCCAACAAGCTTTTTTATTTGAGCTTGCTGCGATGGTAGTTGATATTTTCCGGATAAAACGGATATTACAATCAGACGATTTTACATCGAGTCTTTTAATGATAATTTTGCTGATTTAATTTTTAACGATAGAAAAAATGAGAAATTTAGAACATTTTCAGTGATTTTATCGTAATTCTTTTATATATTTTAAGATCTTTTCAAGATTTAAGGCAATAAAACATATTTACGAGAAAATTCGAGAGCCGCCATATTTGGATCCTTGCTTGTCAAAAAAGCATAAATCCAATGTAATTTATTGTAAAATAGTCAATGACCAAGGCTTCTCCTTGTTCTTGAAAGGAATATACGTATTATCAATGAAGTTTTATTCCGTTTGTTAGTAGTTGACAGCAATGGATCACGGAGATAGTCCAGCATCGTCCCTGCAGTCAACCGGCGATACAGGCCAGCTCCTGCAGGAATTACTTAATCTTCAGAAATCAAACGGTAAAAATGAGAATAAGAGTCACACAATTGAAAAATCATTTACTTTTCCACTATTTCTGGTCTACCTTTACTTAACTGCCTCTCCTGGCGATGTAGTCATCCAAAACGTAATTTTATTTCCCGAATTTCCTCAGTTTCAATACCAATAAAATTGGTCAAATTGGTAAGGTATCACATTAATATAGAGGAACACCTCATAGTCAGCATCAATTTATATAGCTTTGATATATTAGCTTTGTACATCAGAATGTACACATTTCCTTTATTTAGATAATGGGTAGAGTTCACATTTATTCAGATGCACAAGATCTGGTGCACCAACTAATATTTTGGCATTAACCAGGCAGTTGTGTAACTGGATACCTATATTCACTTTTCACTTGAATAATAAATCTTTTACTTAACAGGCCTATCCACTGGAAGTTTGACTGTCCCACCTGGTCCAACACTAAACCAAGTTACAGACAGGTAATCCGTCTCTGCTTCTCACTAGGTCAGGGGTTTTATACCTTATTTGTTTATTTAAATCAATCAAAGCATCTTTATTTGTTTAAAAACAATTGTTAAATTCATTTTCAAGCCAAGATTAATAGGGAAATCTGAAAGTAAATTTCAAGAATAACTTACTACAGGTTCAGCAGAGAGTACAACCAGAGGATGAAAGATGATTAATTGTTCTAGAATGTTTGCTCTAAATAGGAAATTGTTAAGTGTGTCATGCCTATATGTAAATTAATTCTTTTTTTAGCACTGAAGTGCCAGGATCAGGTGATGCCACTAACCCTACATTGGCAGAGTTAATGATGACAATGTACGACAACCCCGTACCCAGGCAGCTCATGTAAGACTTATAGTTTAGGCATCTTATGTAATAAAATTGAATTGTTTTATTACATAGTTATTATACTTTTGAACACATTTCATTAACATGAATTTTATAGGCTTGTTACATTTAATTTGATGGATCTATGTCAAAATCATATGTCATATGATTTGATTTGATTTGAAAAGCAGGAATCTGATATATAGAAGGAATATTTTCAATTTTTACAGAACTCTCCAAGGGAGTGACACAGCCAATAGTTTTAGTGTGTATGGGAGAGAGGTAGAGATCATCACAAGTAAGCCAAATGAAGCGGTCAGTTCTCAGGCCAAGACGGGCAGTAATAAGGTCAGAAAATAATCCTTAATATGTATAAAAAAAACTCACGTGTGTTAATGGACTAAAAAATGGCAATCGATTAAATTGTTACCAATAAAAAAAAAACGGTAATCTGAAATGCGTTTAAATAAATTTAGGACATTAACTTTCCTCCCACACCAGTTTTTTTCTGTTTCTTAAAACTCATGTAAAATGAACTGCATCAGTTTATGTCTTTTGTTCTGTGCAGTTCAGCTTACTTGTACATTTCAAGACTTAGAGGTTCAATCAACCTCAAACTTTTTTGATGCAAAAAAATCTTGTAAAAAGTATTGTGTGTACAACACAGTGTTTGTATATATTTACTACACACAATATTCCTGTTTCCTGTTTCTTTGTTTTGTTATTATTCTCAATGTATATTTCTTTGTTCATTTTTTTGTTGTATTATTTTTTTGTGTTACACTTTATAATCCTTACAACTCCAATTGTCATGCTTCATGTATTCCGCTGAATTTACCAAACTCTGTATTTTTAGTCCCATCTCTAATGTTACTCTTATCCAAAAACACCATTGCAGCACCTTATTTATTTCCTACTGTACACTTTCACCAAATTTTAGACAATGGGTGACTCTGTTGAACAATACCGTGCTGCAATCGGTCTTTTTTATTTATCCTGTAGAGGTGTATGCAAGTCTTACTCATTCCACATCTCGGTTTGTGAATTTTTATCGCACATTCTTTATAGTATGATCAAAACATTACTTAGAAGTACGACACGGTTTAAAAAAAACTTAGTGTATATCAACTTTTACTTGCAGTTGTTTACGTTTATATTATTAGCCTGTGGTGATATTGAGGTCAATCCAGGACCCACTATCGAAAGTGTCCTTGACATTTTGCATCTAAATATTCGCAGTATAAGAAACAAATTAGGTTATTTGAACTCATTCGTCCATGACTTTGATATATTGTGTTTTACTGAGACCCATCTTGACCATACCATATCGAATGATAATCTATTATTAGATGATTTTAGTAATATAGTACGAAAGGATAGAAATTGTTTTGGGGGAGGTATTATGATATATTTTTCAAATCAAATACATGTAACAAGACGCCAAGACTATGAACCAGCTAATTTAGAGTGTATTTGGTTAGAAATCGAAAACCGTACCTGCAAATACTATCTCTGCTGTATTTATCGACCTCCAAACGCTGATGCCAGTTTCTGGACTAAACTTTCATGGAGTTTAGACAAAGTAGGAGAATCCTCGAGTAAAATCATAATTGTTGGTGATATAAATGTAGATTTGTTAAATACTCTTCAAACACACATAATACGTGAAATAGTTTCAAATTCCAATCTTGTCAATAACATCCACGTACCAACGAGAATTTCTAACAATACACGCACGCTTCTTGACACAGTTTTCACTTCAGGGGATATTCAGGTACATGATTCGGGTGTCCTTGAAATTGACCCAGCTTTTAGTGATCACAAAGCAACTTATATTGCACTAGCCTCGAATATAAATAACAATCGCGCTTACGAAAGAAAAGTATGGGATTATAAGAATGGTGACTTTGACAAATTAAATTCCTTAATACAAAATTGTGATTGGGATAAATATATCAATGATGCCGACAATATAGACGCAGCTACCGACAATTTTTCAAATAAATTTCTCTCTTGTGTTAGACAATCTTTCTGTGAAAAAACAATTACTATTCGTCCACGAGATAAACCTTGGATGAACTCCATCCTGCGTAAAACTCTAAGACTTAGAAATAGATTACGAAATAAGGCATTAAGAACGAAGAAAGATTCGGATTGGGCTGAATTCAAAAAAGTTCGGAACACGTTCAATAACATGAAAAAATATGCTATAGCTAATTACTATGACAATATAGAAATGCACCTAGTAGACGCAAACAAAAACAACAACAAATTATATTGGAAACTAATGAAGGACGCATTTAATGTTAAATCATCCAATGATATCCCTCCATTACAAATTACTACTGATAATGGGAAAAATAGCTTAGCCTTTTCTGATCAAGATAAAATTGAAGCACTCAACAGTTATTTTTCATCCATCTCCTGTATTGAGGATAAAAACCATAGTCTACCACAAATCTACTCTTCATGTAGTGATAATCTTAGTAATATCATAATTAATGAACAAGAGGTAGTTGACATTATTTCAATAATTCCTGTTAGTAGAGCCACAGGTCCCGACTGCATCAGTCACAAAATGCTTAAAAATACTGTTTCTACTGTTTCAAAACCATTGACTATGTTATTTAATAAATCACTGTCAGAGAATGTTTTCCCGTCCATGTGGAAAGTAGCTCATGTATTACCTCTCTTTAAAAAGGATGATCCGTCTTTAGTGTCTAAATGTAGGCCTGTGTCGTTGTTAAGCTGCGTTAGCAAAATTATGGAGAGAATTATTTTCAAACACGTGTATAATTATTTTCATAATAACAATTTATTTTATCGATATCAGGCGGGTTTTTTACCTGGTCACTCTACAGTGTACCAACTTCTAGATACTTATCATAGTATTGTGCAAAGTA
Source organism: Saccostrea cuccullata (assembly GCF_032062105.1). Classification (NCBI taxonomy): domain Eukaryota; kingdom Metazoa; phylum Mollusca; class Bivalvia; order Ostreida; family Ostreidae; genus Saccostrea; species Saccostrea cuccullata. The sequence continues at coordinate 19,474 of NW_026925489.1, read as the reverse complement.
TAGACGAAGGCAAATCGTGTTGTATGGTTTTTTGCGATCTATCTAAAGCATTCGACAGAGTATGGCACAAGGGTCTTCTTTTCAAATTACAAACGTATGGAATATCTGGTGATCTTTTACTGTGGTTTACAAGTTACTTGAGAAATAGATCACAAAAAGTTATGTATAAAGATCTGCTATCATCCAACCTCAATATATATGCAGGTGTGCCTCAAGGCTCAGTTCTAGGTCCTCTTTTATTTTTGATATATATTAATGATGTTGCTGAAAATATGTTTACAATGTGTAGATTATTTGCTGATGACAATTCACTGCAACATGCATCATATAATGTACTAGATATAGAATACAGGTTAAACCATGATCTTGATGTTTTAGATAAATGGTCGAGTAAATGGCTTTTAAGATTTAATCCAGCAAAAACAAAGGTTGTATTTTTTTCTTTAAAACATAGACCTGTTTTACCTAACTTGTATTTTCAAGGTAATGCACTGGAGTTTGTATCGGCGCATCGCCATTTGGGTATATTGTTGTCACAAAATCTCAGCTGGTCTGAATATATAGATGGTATTGTTAATAATGCTTATAAGAAATTGGGGTTACTGAAGAAGTTGAAATTTTCAATCGGTAGGAAAAATCTTTCTCTTTTGTATACAACATTTGTAAGACCTACACTTGAATATGCTTCAATTGTCTGGGATGGTTGCTCTTTATCTGATGTAGAAAAACTTGAAAAAGTACAATTAATGGCTGCTAGAATAGTTACTGGTCTTCCGAAACTGGCTTCAAGAGAATCACTCTATTTTGAAACAGGATGGGTACCTTTGAAAAACTGTCGTTACCAATCTAAAATGATTACAATATTCAAAATTAATAATTGTAATGTACCGGATTATATACAAGATATAGTCCCAAAGAAACGAGAACACACATCAAGATACAATACACAAAATAAGGATCAATTAACTATACCAAGGGGCAGGTTAGAAATATTCAACAAATCGTTTGTACCTAATGCAGTTAAAAAATGCAGATACAAGGGAAGCCATCTCAGTCAATTCTTTTCGTAAGATTATAAGTGATAATAATCCTAAAGCACCATCATATTTTTTGTTTGGTAAACGTATTACCAACATCATTCATACTAAATTAAGGCACAACTGTGTATTGAATCAAGACTTATTCAAACGTAATATCATTGATAATCCCTATTGCTCTTGTGGTAAACAGGAAGATGCCTATCATTTTTTCTTTGTTTGTAAAAAATACTGTAATGCTCGAAGTAATCTTTTTGACTATCTTTTTCGACTAGATTTAAACATCATAGATGTACACCTACTGCCATGGGGCAACGAAAATCTCTCAATCGAAGTAAACATTGGCTTTTTTGCCGCTGTTCATAAATTTATAAATGAATCCTGTAGATTTAGCTAGATATATTATTGAATCTTATTTGTATACGTTAATTTTTGCTACTATTTTGCATGACAATTATTATGTGTTTTTTTTTAAGGAGAAGAACTAGTAAGTTGTTAGAACTTGTTTCTTATCCTTTTGCTTGTCAATAAAATATGTTCAAAACAAGACTAAAAAGTGATAGATTTACAATTTCTTTATAGCAATACAGTTTATAAATGCAGTTTATCTGAGCAGATGTTTACATGATCTTTTGTTGACTTAAGTTTCTGAAGAATAAATAAATTCATAATTTTGCAAGAAGCATTACCCATAAATTAAATGACTAGCTTTTAACATTATCATTCTGAAATCCATATAAAATCTCTTCAGCTATGGACCACTAGAGAATTATTTTTCTTGTGATTTGAAATCTTAGAGCCTTTTCACGATATTAACTAGAGGTACTGTGAGCAATGAGTTCACTAAATGATACCCCCCGCCTCCCATTTGGTTATAACTGATGACAAAGTCCATGTTTTGCTGTGCCCGGGAAACCCAAAATATGTGTCGGATCAAAAAGCAAAATAGGAGGTGCACAATGGCAATATGTAATAAAGATTCTGTGAAAGTTTCATCATGTTTCATTCAGTGGTATGAGAGGAGTTGCGGATAAGAGATGGGTACCCCAAAGCGTAACAGACGGACGGACAGACAGACGGACGGACAGACAGACGGACGGACGGACAGACGTACAGACGGACGGAATTAACGATTACTATATACCCTCCCGCTTTTCAAGCGGGGGGTATAAATATTCATGGAAAATAAGGAATCTACAGTTAATGAAGAATGACAAATAAGTTTTAGAAGATGATGAATATGACACCCTGCCTCATTTCTGATTTGATTTTAGGTAAAGACAACACCTGTTGTGAAGTTTGAATGGGAGTCCGTGTACTATGTAGGAAATCTAGTCACTCTACACAGACTTAATGTGTATGCTGCATACTCACTCAGAGGTACATGTAATAATATTGAAAATAAAGACTAGTGTTGTATAAATATGTCAGTATTCAGTAATTATAAATATACCTCAATTACTTGAATATAACAGTTTAATGAATTGACTAATTTTAAAAGTTTTAATATAGGTATGTAAGATTAATAATACTGTGTTTTAATAACAGAATGCAAAAGACTTGAGACTGTTATATTCTTCTTATCATGCTGTAGTTTATACATGTCTATGGCAAACCTCCTGTTTGATGTATGTTATAGGTAAATCTTTGGGCATTGTCTTGTACATAGTTAAATTCCTGTTTGTTGTAGGTAAATCAGGGGGCGTGGTCCGGATCATCAACAGGAAGACAGCGGAGCGGGCGTTACTGAAGGACCTGACGGGTCGGGTGGTGGACATCGCGTTCGCTTACACTGATGATGTCATCCTGGCAGCTGTGGACGAAATAGGGAATCTGCTTGTACACAATGTCAAGGAGGGTGACGATAAAAAGCTTCAGTATCCTCTGTTTAATTTTATATTAAGAAGTACGGTATAACGTCTATTTTTTACGTGCTGCTAATTTTTACTAACTTTTACAAGGTTTATAAATCCATAAAATTTAAACACGTAAAATTTCACAGAAGAAAATACTCCTCGCCTAAATTTTCAACATTGTATTATGAGAGTATTTCAGTGTTATAATTGCCATTTAGTTAAGTACCTGGAGGCTATAGAATTAGTACTTACAACCGTTGGTATTTTTATGAACTTTTTAATTGATCATCAATTAGGATAAAACGAGTAAATCTTAATGCACAAATTATATAAACATCATCAATTACCTGGTTACTTTTACGTTACGCATGATTTCTGATAATGGCTTAATTATTACAGACTGAAGTCTTCAAATTATATCCGTTTTTCAAGACTTTGACCCTTTCTTCTTTCTTATTTGCTTCTAGAGAAAACTTCGACATTTTAGTACACTGTAATCCGTGTCCCCTGTACATTCTGTCAACTTACTCATGATGCATGGTTTGAGTTATCCCTCTTTGTTTCCATTAAAATGAAGACGGGCACGTGGTGCGCAACAATAATTATACTAGACATGTGTATTAATTGAAAACAGGAATAAGTACAGGGCATGTGATATAAAAAGGTATTTAAATGAATAAACATATCATCATTTAATGAATTGACACTCGTAATTACGGGAACAATTTCGTTTTTATTTTTACATCAGGCCGTCCAGACACATTTAAAACATGTATTTGTATGTTAACGCATTCAAAAAGCAAAACATTGATCTGGAACTTCACCTCCAATGATTTTAAGTTTTACGGAAATGCTCAATTTGTAAAAATTTAACACGTATAAAATTAAATCACCCTATTTCAACCGAAATTCGTAAAAATTTACAGCAGTAAAAATTACCCGTTATACGGTATTTAAAGGTTCTTTTACTGTTAATCATTTTATGCATTGCCAACACACAGTTGAAGTTTGTTATCTCAAACACTTATTTCTCAAATATATCAAACTGTGGGTGTGTTGATCACTCATATGCCATGAAAAATGTTCATCATCTGTCTGTGTGCCTGCTTTACAAAGTGTTTTGTTAAAACATGCAAGAGTTTTTTGTCCTTGACCTTTGTAAGAGTACCTCTATTGCTGAAGGTCGCTCGTCCCCGGGGGACCATCTCTACAGAGTACCACCGTGTGATCTGGTGCCCGTTTATCCCCGACGATTGTGACGACAGCTCGGTGACGGAATCCTCCACTCAGGACGCCTCCAGGGTGCTGGTGCTGACCCACGGAGAAAGGGTACCACCTCTAATACGTTATAATAGTAGTTAGCAGGGAGAAAGGGTACCACCTCGAAACATTATTATAGTAGTTAACATGGGAAAAGGGTACTACCTCTAATATGTCATAATAGTAGTTAGCAGGGAGAAAGGATATCACCTCAAATACATATTATAGAAAAATTGTACTGCCACATATACAGTATTAAATAAATAAGCAGGGAGAAAGGGATCACCTAAAAACAGTATTATAATAGTATGCCGGAGAAGGGGTACCACCTCAGGTACAATTTTATAGAAGTTATTAGCAGGGAGAAAGGGTACCACCTCAAAACATTATTATAGTAATTAGCATGGAGAAAGGGTACCACCTAAAATACAATTTTATAGTTAGCTGTCATAGCCCTGAATGGACTGAGCAAAGCTAAAGCCTGTCCTGAGAATTTTCTTACAACATCCAGTGATTGGGAAGGGCTTGCGCCATGTGCCATAGTCGCATTGAAGTGAAAAATGGCGCATTAAATCAATCAATCATGGTGCCAAGGTGCGCATTCAATTTTTTGCGATGTTATCTGGAAATATATTTTGCGTACAACTTTCTTTCTTGTTTTGCGTCCGTTTTAAATGCAGTCAATCTCATTGGTTGAAACCTGTCAAAAAGTACTTTCGGTTAAACGGAGCGATACTTCATTCATTTGTATGGTAGGGCTGTTCCCTTTCCAAAACTGTTGTAATTTTAAAACAAAATACGGGTTAGTTATATTCTAAGCAAGTTCCTTTAAATTTGCTGCATTTCATGCGTTAAAAATCAGATTCGGTTAATAAAAATCATGTTTTCTCTCGTATTTCATATTTGTTTTGGCCCTTCAGATTATATTGATGGCCCATTCATTTTTGAAATGGCCCATCAAAAATGTTGACAATTACGCCATAGTCCCATTGACCATTTTGGCCTTCCCAATCACTGCAACATCACTATATGTAAGTTTATGTAAGATTTTTAATGACCTCACTTTCTTTGCAGTTTACTCAGATGTGATTTTTTCTTTCAGTGTGAGATTTGGAATATAGACATGGTGACAAGAGAACATGGCAGTGGACCAATTCCTGTAGATGATGTGGAATTTGGACTCATTAGAATTGACAGCCACACACAGGTAATCTTTTCCTGTAGTATTCAAACAAATAAGTTGAGCATGAATTTCAAAAGTTTTAAAAGAGCAGAAAATGAAAATCATTTTAATTCAATATTGTAAATTTTTGAAAGGTAAGACTTGAAAGGAATTTACAATTTTACATGACATTTATCTTCTGAAGTCCACAAGAAACTAGTTCATGTGTCCAAATTTGAAGAAGACACTTTTCAATCTCTCAATCCTGTAGGATGATACTAGAGTGTTGTTATTGTATTGTAGGCCGTGATGGATGCTGCTTTCTCTCCTGATGGTACAGCCTTAGCTACGGCCAGTCTAGATGGAGAAGTCAAGTTCTTCCAAGTCAATATGAGTGAAAGCACCTCACCAAGGTAATGTCTTCTGGAGCTCAGGAAGGCATTGTTATACTTAATGGCTTATAGGCAGATTTAAACAATGTTTCTTGTTAGCAGTAAGATACAGTATTGTATTAAAATTGATGAATAAAACAAAACAGTTTTTATAGTCCCTTAAAGAATACTTTAAATACATACTCCCTTAAAAAAATTTAAATATTATATTAAACTGCACTTATTAATTTAATATGATGAAAACATGAAATCTTTAGTGGCACATGTTTGGAAGCATCAGGACTCATACAATTACCTGCAAATAATATTCCAAATTCCATAATAATAGGTGCATTTTATGAAATTTTTTCTTTATTTTGAATTTTTATAGTATGTACTATTTCTCATTAGTATGTAACACTAGTAAGATTCAAACTGTAGATATTTACAACAATGGAAATACTATTTCTGTGAATGTAATATACAATTATTATTTTATCTGTAGATGTTTACACCAGTGGAAGCCACATGATGGGAAGCAGTTGTCTTCCTTGTTTTTCCTTGATGATCATAGGAACTCCAGTGCTGAGTAAGTAGGTCTCGGTTTCAACAATGAGCCCAGAGGGTTTTATTAATGAAGAAGCATTGTCTTATTTATACATGGTTGAAATTTTACATTTGGGTATGAATTCTTTTGATTCTGTAAAATTGAGTGATTTCACTGTAAACCTTGATTTATTGTTCTACAGTACCCAGTTTTGGAGGTTTGCTGTCACTGGAGCATGTAACAATCAGGAAATCAAAATCTGGAGCTGTGAGTCCTGGGTGTGTTTACAGACATTAAGGTAGGTTAAGATCTTAATTTCGTAGTGTTGTGTGGCATTAACTGTTTACCATGCACAAACTCTATATAGATAGCCTGCTACAGATAAGCCATCAGACTATCAGCACTAGTTTACTATCTCAACATCAGAGATAAATTCCTGCTATGATAAAATGATTGATTGATTGATTGTCCATTGCTTAACACCAAGTTGGTAATACTTGGCAATATTTCACTTGATGAAAAAATTCAGACAAATTACACAATATGTAATCAGAGGATATGTAAGAAACTGGTTTGCACAAAAATGCCCTTCACGCTAAGTTCTTGTCATTGTTGTCCAATTACAAAATGGAATTTATTGAAGAAAGCTCAGTAAGAAACAGGGTTATAGTTTCCAATGCTAAAAACATTGATAATTTTCAATCTAAAAAATGTTGCTAACTGCATTCACATTCTCAAATTACCCAAAGGAAACTTAAGCTGGAAGAATCCACTCTATACATCGTGACATTTCCTCAAAATATCACCTAGATTTAATCGCTTTGTTTTGGGTATTCCCTATTATAAGTATTTGTCTTAATTATTCTCATTGGTTTTTCAGGTTCATGTGTCCACCCGATTTACCTACAAACTTCAGTGCCGAGCCATGTATGAAGGCAGGATTAGACCTCAGTGCCAAATATTTAGTGCTGTCTGACATCAAGAGACAGGTAATGAATCATATGTAGGACCTCTACAGGGCTTCTGTTGTATAGAATATGACACATATTGATGGTGCTAGATGCAGAGTGTACATGTAGTTTATATTTTGCTATTGATCACGTAAGAAATTTTTTCTAAAAATGCTTACAACTGTGATGAACATTAATTTGATATAAAAGTCTTGAAATATTGATTTATTTAGAAGAATTTCCAATATCTTTTCTTGCAAGGAGAACAATAAATTTAAATTTATTTCTTAAAAAATTACTTTACTTGAATTTCATTCAGATTTATTGGAAGCATTTGTCACTGCATTAAAATGTCACTTTTTTACGATTAGGTGCTGTATGTGTTACAAATTCACCAAGACTCGGCAGCTAACACAGCTCACGTGAGTTCTGTCTCCGAGTTCCTGCTTGCTCAGACATGCCTCAGCTTCGCCATTCTGGATGCCAGCAAGAAAAAGTTCAAAAAGGTCACCGAGGAATCTCATCTGGATGAAATAACAACTGGTAAGGTCACCTACTCAGATGTAATTATACATACACAGAGTTCTTGAAATCTTCTTTTCGCTGTCAGTCATTTGGACTGACTGCCATGGGAAGTTTGTCAGTCCAGACGGATTTCTATCGGTCCAAAAAAAAATTCAATAAAAAGATGAAAACTGTATTTGAATTTTCTTGTGAATTATCAATACTTTCTGCACCCTGCGTCAATACACACTGCACACTTCATGCCGATTTGATCACTGTATAATAATTTGTGTTGAATTCTTCTAAAGTTTTTAATCTAGTTCAGTTTTTCTTGCCTGACTTACCCTAGCGCCGTCAAAAAACTTGTTTTAACAGTTAATTAATCATAGTCTGGTACTTGCGTTCATCAAAGAAGCCATTACGAGATACTGAAAAGCGTTTCACAGATTATGATTGGTCGGTTATGGGAAATTCGTACGAAATTTAGTTGGATTTTCACAAGTTGCTCTTTCAACATCTACCGGTCATTTGGACTGACACAGAACGTAAAGTTATCGGTCCTTGGTTGTTTTTATCGGTCTTGCCGACAGGACCGAAAGATTTCAAGAACTCTGATACATAAGTAGAGTGTAGAGGGTATTACATGACTTGTTTGTCTGTGTCTGTAGGTGAGCTGGACAGAGAAGAAGGAGGAGAGGATCCGGATCACAAACATGAGACGACCACTGCATCAGGTGTCCAGATCAAACTCTACACCGTCCATCCAAAGTAAGACAGTAACACCGAGTCCAAGATCATACACTCTAAATCCTAAGTAATTGGTAAAAAATGAATTATTTCACTCGTCTGTTATTTCAGGGCCCTGCAGGAGTTGTTGATAAGATTTCGGCCGGAGTCCTCAGCACCCCCTCCCCCCACGCCCTCTGTCAGCACCGTCTCTCATGATGACACAGGTAAACTAGTTACTCAGTAAGGGATTTATACGGGTCTTCAGTTATGCCCTATCTCAGACATCATGCTCGTCCCTTTTCAAGTTTGAACTCTTGTTTTTGTAGGTGATCAATTTTTTCTTAATTAAAAGAACTCATTTCTGCCATATTTTCTACCTTTTCATCTCACAATTCATTTTTAAACTTATTTTGCTTTGAGTGATGCTGTGAAAGGTTCATGTGTTTCCTTGTGTTTTATTCCCAAACCTTGTTGCTTTTCATTTCCCATAAAGGACAAAAGAAGAAGGGTAAACGTGCCTGTGTTGTGGAGTGTGCATTTGATGTTTGTTTTGTGACACATCTTGTAAAATTTGTTATTTTCTGCTCTGGGGCTTTTTTCAGGAAGAGGGATACACACAAGAATTATTAAATTCTTAAATAAAAATATGTTTTAAGTTAAGATTAAAAAAAAAAAACCTATAAAAGTGAGGTTATTATAATACACAGTGTATATAGTGTAGATGGGCTGGGTGACAGATTTGATGAGGAGTGTTGTGTTATGTGGCCCCTTTTTTTCACTGTATGAAGTCACATCAGTGTAATCGTTATATTGACATTTATCAACACTTGTTGTACATCATTAATATTCCCTTTTCTGTACTATATTTTGTGATTTTATTATTCCTGTCCTAAATACATGTATATCTATCTTCCCTTCTGTGACTCATTTTACCCCTCTCTTATTTGATTTACAGCTACATTTATTTATGTATATTTTGAATTTCACAATATCAGTCTTTCATATTTCCCTCATTATCTTGTTCAAGAACATTCATTTCATCCTTTCTATTTTTTTAACTGGATCCATTTCCAGTGCATACATATATAACTATCAGAGAACATAAAGCCTTGTTTTTAGCTCTACTGGTCAGAGACCAGAAGAGCTTATGCGATAGTAATGCGTCCGTCGTCCCTCCGTTTCTGTCTGTCTGTCTGTAAACAATTTTTCAAAATGCTACTCCTCCTACAGTTTTGGTCCGATTTCAATATAACTTGGCACACAAGTAGACTACACTAAGATACATAATTTTGTGCATCGGTTTTTGATTTCGATGAACGGTGTTGCCGTGGTTACTAAAAATAGAAATTTCTTTGAAATTCTTTCAAAATGCTACTCCTCCTACAGTTTTGGTCTGATTTCAATATAACTTGGCACAAAAGTAGACTACACTAAGATACATAATTCTCTGCATCTGTTTTTGATTTCGATGAACGGTGTTGCCGTGGTTACTAAAAATAGAAATTTCTTTGAAATTCTTTCAAAATGCTACTCCTCCTACAGTTTTGGTCCAATTTCAATATTACTTGGCACACAAGTAGACTACACTAAGATACATAATTCTGTGCATCGGTTTTTGATTTCGATGAACGGTGTTGCCGTGGTTACTAAAAATAGAAATTTCTTTGAAATTCTTTCAAAATGCTACTCCTCCTACAGATTTGGTCCGATTTCAGTATAACTTGGCACACAAGTAGACTACACTAAGATACATAATTCTGTGCATCGGTTTTTGATTTCGATAAACGGTGTTGCCGTGGTTACTAAAAATAGAAATTTCTGTGAAATTCTTTCAAAATGCTACTCCTCCTACAGTTTTGGTCCAATTTCATTATAACTTGGCACAAAGTAGACTACACTAAGATACATAATTCTGTGCATCGGTTTTTGATTTCGATAAACGGTGTTGCTGTGGTTACTAAAAATAGAAATTTCTGTGAAATTCTTTCAAAATGCTACTCCTCCTACAGTTTTGGTCTGATTTTGATATGACTTGGCATACAAGTAGACTACACTAAGATACATAATTCTGTGCATCGGTTTTTGATTTCAATGAACAATGTTGCCATGGTTACTAAAAATAGAAATTTTTGTGAAATTCTTTGAAAATGCTACTCCTCCTGCAGTTTTGGTCTGATTTCAGTATAACTTGGCACACAAGTAGACTATACTAAGATACATAATTCTGTGCATTGGTTTTTATTTTGATGAGTGGCAAGGATCATTTTTCTATTTATTGCTGATTTAAAGTCTCAAGTCCCAACTGCTACTTTTCTCTTCCTTTGTTTTAAGTATAAACCAGTAGATCTACAGTCTCGACAGAGACTTCTGGTTTTTTATCTGATTGCCTGTAGTAACGTGTTGGTGTATTGATAGGTCTCCAGGACGCCCTGTCAGACATGAGCTTCAGTTTAGACAGTAGTCGAGTGGACACCTCTCTCCAGCAGGACCAGCCTGTACTCCTCACCCCTGATGCTTTCACGTCAGCCAGTCCTAGGTAGGGCTTCATAGGAGGCTTCTCCTCTCCTGTATTGTATATTTGTTTTGAAGAAATTCATTGTTTTCTAAATCTGAATTTCTAAGATCCTAAAGTTAATTTTCACTTACAGAAAAAGATCTGTCTCTGACTGTCTGTATTAAATTTTTAAATGATGTTTTCTAAATGCAAATTTCTAGGAAGCTGTAGAGCAAAAAATTAATTTTCTCTTACAGAAAAGATCTGTCTACTACTGACCCCATCCGAGCCAGTGGATCAAGTACCAGTAGCTTTACACAGGTCACCGGCCTTAATGATGAAATGTTCTCCCCCCACAGCTCAGGGGACCAGTCAGTCATATCAGAGGGCAGCACAATCACCCAGACCCCCACAGAGAAAGACGCCCCCTCCCCGTACCAGCCGGACGTCACCCCGACTAAACTACCACAGACAGGGGACAGTCTGACCAGCATTGAGGAGAGCACGGCGGAGGACAAACCCTCAGCTCTACAGAAAGTCTGTGTGGACGACCTGTTTGATAGCACCAGGCAGAGTCTGGAACAGACACTGAACAGCACCGAGTCCAGCAGGAAGTCTATAGAGAACACCAGCAGTACCACCGGGTTTGAGGTGGGACAGCTCGGGGCTCAGAAACTGTCGACGATGAAAGAGTCTTACGACGAGAATGATGAGGAGGTAGCAGAGGTTCTAGGCGAGTCGTACAAAGAGGAGGAGGAGGAGGAAAACTTACAGGTCTGTTTACATGAGGAAAATGCATGAAATAAAGTAGAATATTAATAGTTCCTGATTTTGCAAATGTATTCTCTTTTATATACTGTAAATGATCTATTCACTGAACTTCCATTGTACATTTTGGAAGGATTTAATTTGAAAAATGTATATTTTGTGGGTTTGATCTATATTAAAGCTATGAAAAATAAATTCCTTGAATGTGCTATGTTACTGTAGCTTTCTCTGACATTCATGAAACTCGTGCAATATTGTTTTCTTTAACTAACTGCTTTAATGTTACATTTTGTAATAGGAGGACCCACAGAGCACTCAGCCGTTTGAGGAACACAGCGGGGACATGGAGTCTGGTTCTATGCCCACCTCCTGGCCCAAACCTCCTGATGTTAACACAGAGACACAGGTGCTGGAAGATATACAGAACGAGTAAGGATTTTTATGATGAAGTTTTGTTCTAAAAGAAATTACAAATGCTGTATATCCCCAAATGTGAAATTGAAGTTGCAAATTTTGCAGAATTATTTTGGTTCTCTTAACGAAAGAACCGTGAATAATACATATGCTTAAAATTAATTACATTTAAATTCAGACACTTGTACATGTGAATTAACATTTAGGGATGTTTACATGGAGGATGATGATGTACAGATAGAGGAGGAAGAAGAGGAATCCAAGGAAGACAACTACGAAAAGGAGGAAGACACGCAGAATGTACAAGATGGCAGTAGTGAAGAGATAGAGGAACAGATAGAGGAACAGAGCGAAGAATTACAGAGGTCAGTCAGTATAGAACCAGGCTTTCTGAATGAGGTTTCTGTAATAAATGTGGATATTAAGCTTTGTCTTTGTATTGTAGTCCCAAAGAAGCACCTGTAGCTGCTCCAGTGGCTAAATCAAGGTAAGAGTTATCCACTCTCTTTACAATTATGGGGATTTTGATAATAACCCTTATGAAAAGCTAAAGGATTGTAAAAAAAAAAGTGATAGTAATCTTGGGATTGTGTCAAAGCCTGAGATTTAGTAACATATATTTTATTCACTGTGTAGATGGATGTTTTTATGAAACAGGTTTTACTATTTTTTTGACAGGGAGATAATAAAAGAAATCCACACACGAGAAATTATCAGGGAAAATGTGGACAAAGAATCCATAACCTCAGTTTGTATAGCTTGGTTCAAGCAGTAGGTCATTTGTGTAGGATTTAAACGGAAAAGTTTGTGATATATTTGAATACTGACAATTCTTATTAGATCGGTACCTTTAAACAGCTGAACAACAATGAAATACAAAGTATACTTGAAGAGATTACTGTACACTTTTTTCAACAGTTGAATGAGAATATCCAGAGTATTCTGGCGGTGTTGGAGGCTCAGAACGCCAAGATCGAGTCCCTACAGTATCAGCTCGCCGAGCAGGAGGCGCGTCAGAGCGAGATCAATCGGCGGCAGATAGAAAACGAGGTCATCTCACAACAACCCCAGAACATAGAGGAACACCTCGGGAAGCTGGAGGGGATCGTGACGTCTAGAGTGGAGAGGATGTTTACACAGCACGCCCAGAAAGAGAGTATCCTTAATAGGGTGTACTTTAGGAAATAAAGAAGAAAATTACATTTATAACAATTCTAATTCCCATATACACAGGAAGAAGCCTCCTTACTGAAACGTATAATAAATAAAGGAAACAATCTACTGTACATGATTTGTATAACAATTTTTAACATGTTAAATCCTGTACACTCAGAAAGAGAGTATTCTTATTAAGGACAGATGATACAAACAATTTTTTGTCCAAATATTTGAAAATAACGACTTGAATCATTCTTTAATGAATAAAATGGACAAGTTTCACCGCGTAGTTTTAAAATTTTTAGTCAAATTTTTACAAAAATGGAATTTGAAGTGAAAAATATTTGTATACATTAATAAGGATGGTTTCAGCATGTTCAGAAAAGCAGACTTTTGAATATCGTAGAAAGTTTACAATTTCTTTATATTCTAGAAATATATTATTAGAATCATTTTCAATGAAATTAGGCCAAAAAATATATACCAATCCAGGCATCCATCTTTTTGTCCCCCGCTTGAAAAGTGGGGGATATTAATTTGGGTTTGTCCGTCCGTCCGTCCGTCTTTCTGTCTGTCTGTAACGCTTTCGTTTCCACACGATATCTCGAGAACCCTTTGAGCTTTTGCAATGAAATTTTGCATAGCAACTCCCTATGGACTAAAGAAGACCCCAATTGATTTTGAGGTCAAAAGGTCAAAGGTCAAGGTCATAAATAAGCAAATTCTGTCTGTTATATACATATATACATATATATAGTGTTATAACACTTTTGTTTCCACACGATATCTCTATCATTTGAGATATCGCAATGAAATTTTACATAACAACTCCCTGTGGCCTAATAAAGACCCCTATTGATTTTGAGGTCAAAAGGTCAAAGTTCAAGGTCGTAAATTTATACATTCTCTCTGTGTGTAACACTATCATTTCCGGGCGATATTTCAAGAAGATTTTGAGCTTATGCAATATAATTTTATACCAAAACTCCCTAGGACCTCTCTCACTCCTCTCAAAGTGCCCCGCCCCGTTTGTTTTATTAGTATTTATAGTATTACATGTCGTTTTTTTTAGCACAGGGGCATGAGGAGAGTTATTGCGTATAAAACAGGTTCTCGGCTGACTTTATGTTCTTATTACATCTATTATAACTGTTTAATAAAGGCTAAATAAATCAAACACCATAGATTGTGTAAAATTTTTAGAATACCGAACATGAATATATA
>NW_026925488.1:247500-259349 GCF_032062105.1 Saccostrea cuccullata | reverse complement strand
GGTTGTTAGATTAACCGTAACGTGTTTTTCAAGAAAAATATCCAAGTATGAAACAGATGTGTTAGACTCTGTGGTATCTTTTATCTCAAGCTCACCAGGATAAATCGTATCAATATATGGGAATGGAAATAACCATTGTTAATTGACAGTACGTCGTCGATATATCTAAATATCGAGTTGAAGGCCACAGCAGCGTCTTCTTCTTTCCATGCATAAGATTTTGCACAAATTCTGCTTCGTATGAATACAAAAATAGGTCTGCTGGTAACAGAGCGCAATTGGTACCCATGGTAAAAAGATATTGCCGATAATCTGCTCAGAAACTGATAAATTATTTTGATTGATTGATTGTATGTTGTTAAACGTCCCAATCGAGAATTTTTCACTCATGTAGGGACTTCACCATACACCGGTGAAGGGCTTAAAATTATTTTGAATGAGCGAACGAGTTTGTCGTATATACTATGTAGTATTTTTTGTCCTATCTAATCTTTAATAAGAAGATGGGAAATCATGATTGACCATCTTTAAGGGGTTTCCACCCTCACAGTTTTAATGGTTTAAAGTACAAATATTTAATTTATTTTCCTTTAATAAAGTTGAAATTTACCAATTATTGCCAAAAATTTATAGGTCGCCATATTATTTAAGATGGGAGATGTAAATTATCAGAAGAATATGTCAGCGTAAAAATCGTACATTTTTTGTAAACAGTATCATAATATATATTATGTAAAAACTGATGCAAATACATAATTCTGATGCTGAAAGTTCCTAAATACTTGCTACTTATAAGATACTTTTTAATTGTGAATATCAGGAAAACTATTTTACATGAGAAGTACAATAAAGAAAATGCTTGAATGAAGATACCTGAGCAGGAGTTATTGCCCTTGTCAACATTTTTTTTAAAGATTGAGTTATTGATTAAATAAAGAAAATGTGCCCTTTTAAAAATTCTTTTACTTAACAAAATGTATCATTACACCTATGGAAAATCATTCTTCCAAAATATATTGTTCTATTGGATTTGAATTTCATTTAATTACAGTTTTTGAAGAAAAAAAACTATCATGGGAGGATGGAATTACCTTAATTTTATTTTCGACCAAAAAATATTTTGTTTTTGTTCACATCGAGAACGATTTTAATGATTACTAGCTCATCTGAGCTGAAAGCTCGTGACCTACTCAGATCACATTTTGTCTGTCATCCGTCTGTCTTTCCGTGCGTCTGTATTTCTTTTTTATAATTTTGACTTTTTCCGAACCACTGAATCAATTTTAACCAAGTTTGCCTCAAAGCATTCTTGGGTGAAGTAGATTCAAGTTTGTTCAAATGTAGGGTCACGCCATCATTTTAGGGAAGATTAATTTGAAAATTTGGTGGCATGTTTTAAAAATCTTCTTCTCGAGAACTGTTTTGCAAGAAAAGGAAACATGCTCAGGTAGACTAGTGTTGATTCAAGTTTTTTTTAATCATGACCCGCGGGGTAGGGCGTGGCCTCAAGGGACGATCTACGTGTTACAAAGAAATTCACAAGAACTGTTTTAAGGATTTTCTTTTCAAGAACAGAAAAGCCATAATTTGTAATATTTATATGAAAGCATCCTAAGGTAGTGTAGATTCCAGTTTGTTCAAATCATGACCCCCGGGACTACGGCGTAGCCACAAGGGTCTATCAAAGTGTTACATAGAAATATGTAGGAAAAATCTTTTAATATCTTCTTCTAAATGTTAGCTACTTTAAACTTAAAGGGTAATAGCAACAGTTTGTCAAAGAAACATACAAACTCCCTTAGTGTAGATTCAAGTACATGTATTCAAGTTTGTTCAAAGCAAAATCGCCTCCCCTTTAAGGATAGGTTGGGACCACTTAGGGATTTAAACTTTTCAATATTGAACTGATTTCTGTTTTTATAGCCACAGTGCTCAGGGAAGCGATGTGGCCCATGTGCCTCTTGTATCTATTATATATTTTTTTAAATTATTATTATTATTATTATTATACAGGTTTGAAGGTAAATGTCGACTGTAAGGACCTCTGTATGAATGGATATACAAGATCTGGCGTGTATGGAATAAATCCATTCGGTAACCAGACCCAGATCAAAGTATTTTGTGATATGGAAATCAACGGAGGGGGATGGACAGTAATATATGTCTTCTACTTCTCTTTCTTTTTCGTACCATCTGGCACATATCGTCCCTCTTCTTCTTCTTAACTGAATAATTCTAAAGAGATGAATGGATATACAAGATCTGGCGTGTATGGAATAAATCCATTCGGTAACCAGACCCAGATCAAAGTATTTTGTGATATGGAAATCAACGGAGGGGGATGGACAGTAATATATGTCTTCTACTTCTCTTTCTTTTTGAGATTTTGTTTACTTGTATAAATTTGTAAAATTGCAGAATTTTATCGAGTGCGATTACAGGTGTATAAATGAGATATAGTAAATAAGATTATTTAATAAGGAAATTTGGTTTACTGTTCAATTATCTTATTAAGATTTAATCAATTTTTGTAAGGCTATTCAGAAACGTAGGAGTGGATCAGTGAGTTTCTACAAAACCTGGGCGGAGTACAAAACAGGCTTTGGGGACCCAGAGGACACGTACTGGATGGGTATTTACATATTTATATCTCATTTAGGATAGGTGTTCACATATTTAAATCTCGTACTGGATAGATATTTACATATTTATATCTCGTACTGGATAGGTATTTACATATTTATATCTCGTGCTGGATAGGTATTTACATATTTTTTTCTTGTACCGGATAGGCATTTACATATTTATATCTCGTACAGGATAGGTATTTTCTCGTACAGGATAGGTATGTTTACATATTTATATCTCTTACTAAATAATTATTTACATATTTATATCTCGTACTGGATAGGTATTTACAAATTTATATCTCGCACTGGATAGGTATTTACATACTCCAGTATTTATATCTCATACTGGATAGGTATTTACAAATTTATATCTCGTACAGGATAGGTATTTACATATTTATATCTCGTACAGGATAGGTATATTTACATATTTTTGTTATACCCTTATAAATATCATTCTATATATTTATTACTAATAAAAAGTCCAACAAAAGAAATGTTTTTTACATCGGTCTAACAATCACTATTGACCGGTCCTACATAAGAATTATTAGACCGCAACGTCACTCGTCTGTTACGTCACAATTAATAATCATCGTTCAATATCGGCGACGCGAAAATAGCCGAAGTTAAAGAGCTATTAAGAGTTGCTGCTAACAGCAAGGTAAGGTAGAAGGGAAGAGTATGTTTTGTGAATATTTTTTGTGATATAATAGATTTATAATTGATTTTGTTCTTTCTCAGCTGATGTTTACTGAAGAAACCATAATTTTCCATATAAAATAATTGATATTATAGCGTGTATTGATAAAATTGATCAATCTTAAGTGAGCAGTGAAGGGTATAACAAAACAGTTATAGACTGGAATTCGGGCAACATATGATTTGTTGGACCTGAAGATGAAAATGTTGCCCTTGGCCTGCGGCCTCGGGCAACATTTTCACCTTCAGGTCTAACAAATCATATGTTGCCCTCATACCCAGTCAATAACTGTATAATATCTCGCACTTTATAGGTATTTACAAATTTATATCTTGCACTGGATAGGTATTTACATATTATATCTCGTACAGGATAGGTATTTACATATTTATATCTCGTACAGGATAGGTATTTACATATTTATATCTTGTACAGGATAGGTATTTACATATTTATGTCTCGTACTGGATAGGTATTTACATATTTATATCTCGTAAAGGATAGGTATATTTACATATTTATATCTCATACTGAATAGGTATTTACATACAGTTGTATTTATATTTCGTACTGGATAGGTATTTACATATTTATATCTCGTACAGGATAGGTATTTACATATTTATATCTCGTACTGGATAGGTATTTACAAATTTATATCTCGTACTGGATACTAGGTATTTACATATTTATATCACGAACTGGATAAGTATTTACGTATCTATATCTCGTTCTGGATAGGCTTTTACATATTTATATCACGTACTGGATAGGTATTTACATATTTATATCACGCACTGAATAGGCCTAGGTATTTACATATTTATATCTCGTACGTACTGGATAGGTATTTACATATTTATATCTTGTACTGGATAGGTATTTACATAATTATATCACTTACTGGATAGGTATTTATACATATTTACATCTCGCACTGGATAGGTATTTACCATTTACAAATTTATATCTCGTATTGGATACTAGGTTTTTACATATTTATATCTTGTACTTAATAATAGGCATTTACATATCCATATCACGTAGTGGATAGTTATTACCATATTTATATTTATTATACTTCTGTTAAAATGTTTCCTATATAAAGTTCAGAAGGTAAAATAGCTATCTTTTATAGTTCACGCATAGCAAAGCTATACCCCGGGGTATAGTTTTATCCACCCTTTTTCATGCAATTTTTGCCACTAATTTTGATTTACAGCGATAAATCTATTGACTGATGATGTCATAACGACTTCAGTACATTATGACGTCATCAGGATTTCAGATTATTCTTGCAGTATTATCTTACTCACAAAAAAATTCAAACCTCGGAAATTATATTAAACATCAGTATAATCAAACGCTTATCCACTGTTTGTGAGTGTGATAGCTCTTTTATCAAACCCTTGACATTTCCCCTGTAAGCCCTCGGGGAATAGTTCCCTTGTATCCGGGTTTGATCATTTCAAGAGCTATCCCAGGCCACTCACAACCAGTGGATAAGTGTATACTACTATTATGTGATACAAATACTGATTATTCAAAATTTATTTATTTATAAATCCTTTTCTATTCTTTTTGTCCTAGTCTTGAATGATTTAGTAAAAATTCATTTTTTGCATTTTATATATCTGATCATATCGATCACTAAATTTAAGAATGAAATTAACTCAGTTATGACATATCTGTATCCAAATCAAATGTTGTTTAGGCCTATTTGTACAACAACACTTTTTTAGTTTTCTGTTATTTATGCTTAAAAAATTAATAAAAACGTACATTTTCTAATTCCTCCATGGCATCTGATCCCTCCTCTGATATTTTGGAGGTCCGTGTGTGCTCTGCTCCTTCTTTGTAATGTTTAATGGACTTTTGATCTCGAGTTCTGTTGGTTATTTTCCATATGTTTCATTGAAGGGAATGACGTCATTCATCAGCTTACAAAGGGACAGAACTCCTCCCTCTACACCTCGATTACATTAGACAATGACACAACTCTGTATGAACTATATCGTATGTTTTCTGTGTCTGATGAAGCAGACAACTACAAACTTTTTCTTGGAGGGCCGGCCAACGGGACGTTAGGTGAATAATAAGTCAAATGTGTCACCATCAATGTTAAAAAAAAGGGGGGGGGGGTTCACTGTTCACAAGATTTTCGCCATTATACATGTATGTATTATGCCAAGATCCCTAACATACATGTATATCAATGTTCTATTATCACTTGCATACGGAGTTTATGTCTCAATTAATTCGATATTCAATAACATGCTACATAGTGAATATGAACGAAGAATAAACTATTGACAAATAAGTTAATGATACTAGGATTTTCAACAGTTCTGTTAATTTCTTTCTCCTTTTTTTAGATTCTATGGTCAGAGTAATGATTGTGTTTTAAGTACATTTTTTCGGTAAGTGAAACGTATTTTCATAATCATTAGTCCATTATTTACACTAATATAAATTGATTTTTTTTCTTTTTTTCCCGATCATGTCGGAAATGAAATGTCGCAAACCACGGCCAAAATGTAATCTTCTCCCTAGGAGAATTAGATAGTTATATATGCGGACTCCGGACCGTTTCTTGGGACGATGGGGTTGGGGGGTGGGTGTTAATTGATTTTTGTATTTGTTTTTTTTTTCTTAGGGATTTTTTTCTTAAATCTTTTGTTCTTGTTTCTTTCTGCTTTGTTTATGTTTTTTTTGTATGTGAATGCAATTAACGCGTTTTGAATTAATTAATTATGATATTTCCTTACTTCTATAGGTGACAGTGTGTTAGACCACGTACGTCCTGACATTGTGTTGACTGGGGTCTCCTTCAGTACCCCCGACAGGGACAATGACCAGGGCGCGGATCGTAGCTGTGCTGCTGTATATAAGGGCGGGTGGTGGTTTCAGAACTGTTACAATGCCTTTCTGAACGGCCCCTGGGCCTCAGCCAGCTGGTTAGGTCCGTGGTATCCCACAGTGGAAAATGGCAGAAATATCAAAGAGACAACCATGATGATCAGACCTCATTGATAAGTGTCCCGTCAAGGTGTACCCACCCCGACTTGTACACATAAACCCAGCCGTACTACATACTCGCACACAAAAATGACGTCAACTCGTTAGCTGCAGAACTGTAGCTCTCCGAAAAAAAAAATTATATTGACAGACCGGAGAGCTACAGTGCCACCCAATGAAAAAACTGTATATTTATTTCGCACAAAAGAGAAAAAATCTTCTCATGATAGTCTTTTAATTACAACTGTTAATAAATAAATTCTTTGTTAAGCTAGTTAATTTAAGCAGAAAAAATATCTACATTTTCTGAATTTCACAATTTAATTTGGATTCTCGGAATTTTCTCCGACTCGGTAGAAAATACAAAAGATTTAAATAACACATTCCAGAGAAGATAAAATCGTATTATTAGATGAAACGATGTGTTCAGTCAGGCGCGTAGCCAGGCGTACGTTTGTACGCAAAAACGTCCACATCATTTTTTTTAAAAAAGGAGAGAAATAGGGGGCATGGGTAATATCAATGTATGCTCTTAAACTTTACACATCATTTCGCAATAAAATAAATAAAATTAATAAATATGTATGTTTTAAGTAACTAATTTTAAAAATAAAAATAATTAAGATTTAGAGTAGCGATAAAAAAAATGAAAATTAACAGGATCAGTTTTAGGGGGAAACGATTATGCAACGTTCTGAAATCATAAGATTTTCCCGGAAGTTTTGTTTACTTATTTTGAGGTGTTTTTTTTCTAAATGCAAATACATTCTAATATTGACTTTCCAATCCTTAGGCGATTTGGACAGATCCTATCTCAATTTTGAATATTTGTCCGTTTTTGTTGTTGTTTTTTTTTTCTTTGTACAAAACAGAACAGGACTCGAATATGACTGCGTAACAAACGTTTAAAGTGTAAGAGAAATGCGATCAGGAGGATCGATTATGCACATCGAAATCGTAGAAAATTCACTAGCTTCCGGGCGCTTTGCCCCTTCCTTCTTCCCAAGGAGCGTTACCCCGGACCCACTTTGGGATTTAAGTCGGTCTCTAAACCCCCTGCCTACTCGGGCGTCCACATCAAAAGCACCCTGGCTACGCCCCTGGTTCTCCGTGTTCAGAATTGTATGAAAAGCTTTAATTTAAATGTATCTATGGCACGCCAAATTCACAAAAATGAGCTAAACCTATTTTCACAATTGATAAACTAAGTTTATCGACTGTAAACTATAGTTTACAAACCGTAAACTACAGTTAACGATTCGTTAAGTATAGTTTTCATCTGTAAAACTATATTTAACGGTTGTTAACTATAGTTTACGAATGCTAATCTAAGTTTATCTGTCTGTAATAAGCGTTAACAATAGATTTTGTTGATAAACATCAATTCACGTTTGTAAACTATAGTTTACAATCGTAAACTATACTTAAGAGTTATTAATCATAGTTTCACAAATCGTGAAACTATATTTATCAAATCGTTAACTATAGTTAACGGTTTGTTAACTATAGTTTACAAATCGTGAAACTGTATTTATCAGATAATCTATGTTTTGCAATCGCAAATGATTGTTTTCGGTGTTAAGTATAGTTCTACGGTTGTGAAACATAGATTATCGCGTTAACTATGGTTTACAGATGTAAAATATAGATTTAACTATAGTTTACAGTCCGTAAACTATAGTTTACAACCGATAAACCTAGTTTATCGACCGTGAAACTATGTTTTGCTCATTTTTGTGAATTTGGCGTGCCATATGTATCAACTATATTTCTTTACTTAATTTTGTATTTTTCAAAAATATATTTTTTTGATCAGTTACGCCATATATGGCTTTAAATATAGGTAGCATATAAAAATAACTAATATTCCTTAGAAAAATTTAAAAACTATAATTGAAATGAAGGACAAATTTAATCTAAGTGATACATGTGCCAGTACATTGTGACATCATTTGTGTCCCTCAATTTACAAAGGCTTCGATAATTTGAAATCTGATTATAATATCAGAAGAATCCTTCTTTATTGCATCTTTTAGTGGAATGTAGAATCAGTAGTGTATTGTGAATAATTTATAATAATTGAATAATTATAGGATATTTTATGTTATTATCAATTGTTTAATTAATGTAATATAATGTTTGTAAACTAATAAACTGATGTTGTAACATGGAATAATACTTTTTACATTTATTTATCAAGTTTTTCTCATATTTCCTTACTTAGATAAATTATTTGTTCAAAAGGCAGTTTGAGCACCAAATTTTCTGACACCCTCCCCCTTTTTTAAAAGAAGGGTATTGGTTTCGCACCTATTGGTCAGTCAATTTCAAATAGACATCAAACCTGATTTTTTTTTTATGATAAAAACTTCAGACTCCTTTTTAGTGGCTTTCATGGAATGCAGCAACCACTAAATCATGTACAAAGCTAAATGCCCTGCATATTCACATAATTATAAGAATATGAACAATGCTCTGAATCAAAAATATGCTATCTTATTCAAAATTCAGTTTTTACCAAATATTGTACACACTAAATAAAATACATTTTTGCCACATGAGTTGCTTGCTTCTTACAGTATGCCAGCTAGATTTCACTATACAATATTATACATGTAACACAAGTGTTGTTGTATAGTGAAGACTAGCATACTGTAAGATACAAGTGCCTGTGATTAACACTTGCATCATCCTTTTATGTTTAAAGCTGAACACAATTCGTAAAAGAAATGTGTCTACCATTTTTGTTCGGAGAATCACTATAGCTACAGACCTCTATTTAAAATGCAGGACTGATTCTCTTTTCAGTGTGACCAGTCGACACCGGTATAGACGGACGTATGCTATACAGCACTCGGTAGGGACAAAAATAACGTGATGCATCATCTAATGCAGGAAAGTAAAATACTTAAGAAACTTATAATTACAGTTGAACAGGTCAGTGCAGTATAGAAGCAAACACAGATACATACACGTAACTGCAATAAAATGTAAACAAAGGTAATGCAAGATAACCAGCACAAACAAGGGTTGCCATTCCACGCTGATATCCGTGACTGTCACAATGAAGCAGTCAGGTGTGACGAATCTAAAGAGTATACATTGGTGTTGTATGTAGATAATGATATCAAAAATGGCATATGCCTATTTACTAGTTGTGTTCAGCTTCAACATAACATCCTCTCACATTTTGACATCCTCATAAGGTCAACATCTCTCATGGATAACGCAGTGTCATCTTACATAAACACAATACACTCTAAAGCATAATGAAACTACTATGTTTTAAAGTTTTTTAAATGCTGCAAAATGCAACATTCCCTTGTGTAACTTGTTCCATTCCGAATCTTGAAAAATTGTTTCTATAACCATTAAAACATGACAAAGATAATAAGTTACTTTGATCAGATACACTTTAATTCAATTTACAAGAAAAACACTATCACAGATTTTCGTTCCATTAACAAGGTTTGTATGATATTTAACAATGCCAAAAAAATGAAAAAACATTAGACTAGAAAAGAAAGAATATTAGTAAGCACTACTTTAATGACAGCATCAATATTACTTCATACTTCAGCATTAAAAAATATTACAAATATTCCATTTATCTATTAAGCCAATTCTTATTGTGTCAAAAATATGTCAATCTGCCTTCTCTTGATATATGGCCAAATAAAAATGATTTTTTATTTTAATTCGTATTTATTTTACCTTAAAAAAAATAATTTCATTTTATTTTTAAGTGTAGGTTTTTACTATACACTTTTTCAGAATTCATTATTTGTCAATGTGACAAAATATTGATCTATTTGATGAGGTAAACTGTAAAATGTGCATGTATATTAAATCAAAACATATGTTAAACAAACAGATATTTAGTCCCACTAATTTCTTGGGAGTAAGGAAACAAACAGCACTCCATAAGCATGATAAATTGGACTCTTCCACTGCCCTGACTATTACTACATGTACAAAAATAGATCACCAGGTTCATTAAAAAATGCTTGATTTCTGGGATAAGTATTTCTAAAAAGTCATATATAATGGTATACTTTGTATACTGTTTAAAAAGTTAGTAGAATATAAAGTAATGTTAACAAAAAAAAAGATTCAGTGCTGAGATTCAAGCAAAGAGTGTACTTTGTAGGGAAAATAATAATCTCAGGAGTGAGACAATATTTTGTTTTAAAAAAATATCAAATCACCAAAAATCTAAAACTTGCACAATAAAACTTCTACAGGAATATAAAATTTGAAAAAGCAGACTGATATTCTGATATCTGCATGACTGAGACATTTCAAATAAAAATTTTTGGAAGTTAGGATGAAATTTGTGAATATTTGGTTCTTATAATGATATGATTTAATATTGTAAATCTTAAAAGAAAATTCTTAATGCAGAAAAATCTGAAACAGAATAAACAGCATTTAACTGAAACAGCCTAAGCTTAGAAAGTACATGAACATTGTTCATACACAATGCATTTTAGTCACTTATCAAAAACATTTTGAAATATTATCATCATATTAATACTTCAGTTAATAAAATTAATATTACTCTGACTTCAATTTCTAAAGGGGGGGGGGGTATTTTCACTGAAAAAAAAACAATTGGAAATATGTTTATATTTCCTTTGAAAAATTAAAAACTTAGAACTACTTAATTATATACTAACCTTTAAACTGATGTGTTTCACTTTTGAAGTGAATAAACTAAAAAATCAACCTATCGGGTAATCATTTTCTATGCATACAAGAAATAAAGAAAAAACCCAAAACAAACAAAAATATCTTACGTCCTACAAACAGAAAGATACTGGGTTACAATGTAAACATTTTCCTCATTAATCAATCAGAAATACAGGGTGGATCACATCCACAAAACAAAGAGACAATCTCCTGGGAAAAATGTACCCAACTTTTGGATTGTTCTGTACTGACACTGCTGACCTGATGAGCAACTCTCTACAGAATTAATACACACACCTGTCTAAATTCACACCAAATATTCTAGGAAGTTTGGATCCACACCTGTTACTTTAGGAAGTTTTTACCTCCTCCACTGTGTGTATGCCCTCACTGCGAAGACGGGAGAGGATGGGTTGGTAGATGTCCATAGATAAGGGAGCCACTACACCTCTTCTTTGAATCTCCCCTAAAAAATATCAACATGTACACATTTTAACATGTTCCCATGAAAATATGCATACAATTTCAATAAGACAATCTCTTGAATGACACGTATGCTTGCCTAATGCAAAACTGTAAGCTTTGAAATGTAAAGATGAAATTTGTAGAATTATATTAACTTACCATCCAGAATCATTTTGGTAGCTATGGCAGTTGGTAGCCCCACGGTCTTTGCCATGGCTGAGTACCCCTTCTCCTCTCCGTAGCAGACAAAATTAATGACTCTGTTTTCCTGAGAGTTATCTGGCCATGTTATTCCAATGTTGTGGTGCATAATTATCATATCCTTTTCTCCTGGGGCTGAA